>NC_052157.1:71266633-71447984 GCF_902713615.1 Scyliorhinus canicula
TCTCCAAGGTGGACCTTAAGTCCGCCTACCACCAGCTCCCCTCTGCGTGAGTGACCGAAAGTACACCGCGTTTGAGGCAGATGGGCGCCTCTACCACTTCCTCAGGGTTCCATTCGGTGGCACAAATGGAGTCTCAGTCTTCCAACGGGAGATGGACCGAATGGTCAACAAGCACGGTTTATGGGCCACCTTCCCGTATCTCGATAACGTCATCATCTGCAGCCACGACCAGCAGAATCACGACATTCTCCTCCAAAAATTCCTCCGAACCGCAAAACTCCTTAATTTAACTTACAATAAGGATAAGTGCGTGTTTAGCACCGACCGTCTACCCATCCTTGGCTACGTAGTGCGTAACGGAGTGATAGGCCCCGATCCCGAACGCATGCGCCCCCTGATGGAACTGCCCCTCCCCAACTCCCTCAAATCCCTCAAACGCTGCCTGGGCTTCTTCTCATATTATGCACAGTGGGTCCCCAACTACGCCGACAAAGCCCGCCCCCTCATCCAGTCCATCTCCTTTCCCCTGTCGATGGAGGCCCGCCAGGCCTTTAGCCGCATCAAAGCGGATATCGCAAAGGCCACGATGCATGCTATCGACGAGTCCCTCCCATTCCAGGTCGAGAGCGACGCGTCTCGTCGGCAGACCCGTGGCCTTCTTCTCACGAACCCTCCAGGCTTCCGAAATCCGCCATTCCTCTGTGGAAAAGGAGGCACAGGCCATAGTCGAAGCTGTGCGATATTGGAGGTACTATCTGGCCGGCAGGAGGTTTACCCTCCTCACAGACCAACGGTCAGTAGCTTTCATGTTCGACAATGCACAGAGGGGCAAGATCAAGAACGACAAGATCTTGCGGTGGCGGATCGCGTTATCCACGTACAACTACGATATCTTGTATCGTCCTGGGAAGCTCAACGAGCTGTGCCTGTGCCTGCATGCAGATTGACCACCTCCGCTCCCTCCACACGGACCTCTGCCATCCAGGGGTCACCCGTTTTTACCATTTTATTAAGACCCGCAACCTGCCCTACTCCGTTGAGGAAGTCAGGACCAGCACCAGGGACTGCCATGTCTGTGCCGAGTGCAAACCGCACTTCTACCGCCCCGAACGAGCGCATCTGATCAAAGCATCCCGCCCCTTTGAATGTCTCAGTATAGACTTCAAGGGTCCCCTCCCCTCCAACAACCGTAACACATATTTCTTGAGTGTTATCGACGAATACTCTCGCTTCCCTTTCGCCATTCCC
This sequence comes from Scyliorhinus canicula, assembly GCF_902713615.1. Classification (NCBI taxonomy): domain Eukaryota; kingdom Metazoa; phylum Chordata; class Chondrichthyes; order Carcharhiniformes; family Scyliorhinidae; genus Scyliorhinus; species Scyliorhinus canicula. Next base: position 71,267,882 of record NC_052157.1, read on the forward strand.
TGTCCTGACATGACCACAACAACCGTCATAAAGTCCCTCCTATCCATCTTCTCCCTGTTCAGTTACCCCGCGTACATCCACAGTGACTGGGGGTCCTCCTTTATGAGTGATGAACTGCGTCAATCCTGCTCAGCAGGGGCATAGCCTCTAGCAGGACGACCAGTTATAACCCCGGGGTAATAGTCAGGTCGAGCGGGAGAATGGCACCATTTGGAAGACCATCCTGCTGGCCCTACGGTCCAGAGATCTCCCGATTCCCCGTTGGCAAGAGGTCATCCCCGACGCCCTTCACTCAATCCGGTCTCTCCTCTGTACTACCACTAATCAAACACCTCATGAACGTCTTCTTGTTTTCCCTAGGAAGTCATCCTCAGGATCCCCTCTCCCGACCTGGCTGGCGACCCCCGGGCCCATCTTGCTCCGGAAGCATGTGCGGGTGCACAAGTCCGACCCGTTGGTTGAGCGAGTCCAGTTACTCCACACCAACCCGCAGTATGCGTACGTGGAGTATCCCGATGGTCGGCAGGATACGGTCTCGCTTCGGGACCTGGCACCCGCCGGGGTCCGGCCTTCTCCCACTACATCAACACCCTCCCCAACTCCAATTCCCCCCAGCGCCCCCCGCGCCCCCACGACCCAGCGCACATGCCCCCTCTCCCACGATTACAGCGTCTCCACCACCGGCCCGGGGTATGGAGATACATCTACGACCGACGCTCCCGGAGGCAAGGACGACCATCGGCCCGACGTCGCCGCCTCCACTGCGATGGTCCACCAGAACACCACGGGCACCCGGCAGGCTGATCGTGTCCATCTGATGCGGCCATGGGACATTTTGGACTTTGTTGTTATTCTGTTGCACCGTAAGTTAGTAGTAGTATTGTTTTTTGCCACGAGCCAGTGGGCAGCCCACCTTTCCCGATTTTCGCTGCTCATACCACCAGTCCTCGGACCACCCTCCCACCCCCCTCTCTCTTCCAATTACACACCCCTGCCCCCGCCTTCTTTCTCCACAACGAGTGAATGTGGTGGTATGAATGTGAGCACTGCTATTGGTGCAGAGCATGGGTTTCTCATTGGCTCTGGCTGGTCATGTGCCTCTCATCCGATTGGCTGGTACTACATAGATAGATATGGAATTTACAGTGCAAGAGGAGGCCATTCGGCCCATTGAGTCTGCACCGGCTCTTGGAAAGAGCACCCTACCCCCTACCCAAGGTCAACACCTCCACCCTCTCCCCATAACTCAGTAACCCCACCCAACACTAAGGGAAATTTTGGCCACTAAGGGCAATTTATCATGGACAATCCACCTAACCCACACATCTTTGGACTGTGGGAGGAAACCGGAGCACCCGGAGGAAACCCACGCACACACGGGGAGGATGTGCAGACTCCGCACAGACAGTGACCCAAGCCGTAATCGAACCTGGGACCCTGGAGCTGTGAAACGATTGTGCTATCCACAATGCTACCGTGCTCCCTAACTAGTCATGTGACTGCTCACGAATTGGTCGAGAGGCAAGTAGACCCCGCTTCCAAGGCGGGGTATAAGTACCCAGAGTTCCCGGCGGTCGGCCTTACTCTGTAGTCGACCACCGGGCTAACAACTAGCTGATTAAACCCACAGTTCGGATCTTAATCGTGTCTCGAGTCCAATTGATGGTACATCAGTGTGTGTGTGTATGTATGTGTGTGAGATTATGATAACACTGGGACAGTCAGTGTGTATGTCTGTGTTTGTATGGCTGTGTGTGAGATATGGTAACACTGGGGCAGTCAGTGTGTGTGTGTATGTCTGTGTGTGAGATCTGGTAACACTGGGGCAGTCAGTATGTGTATGTCAGTGTGTGAGATATGGTAACACTGGGACAGTCAGTGTGTGTGTATGGCTGTGTGTGAGATATGGTAACACTGGGGCAGTCAGTGTGTGTATGTCAGTGTGTGACATATGGTAACACTGGGACAGTCAGTGTGTGTGTATGGCTGTGTGTGAGATATGATAACACTGGGGCAGCAGGGTAGCATGGTGGTTAGCATAAATGCTTCACAGCTCCAGGGTCCCAGGTTCGATTCCCGGCTGGGTCACTGTCTGTGTGGAGTCTGCACGTCCTCCCCCTGTGTGCGTGGGTTTCCTCCGGGTGCTCCGGTTTCCTCCCACAGTCCAAAGATGTGCGGGTTAGGTGGATTGGCCATGCTAAATTGCCCGTAGTGTCCTAATAAAGTAAGGTTAAGTGGGGGTTGTTGGGTTACGGGTATAGGGTGGATATGTGGGTTTGAGTAGGGTGATCATGGCTCGGCACAACATTGAGGGCTGAAGGGCCTGTTCTGTGCTGTACTGTTCTATGTTCTGTGGGGCAGTCAGTGTGTGTATGTCAGTGTGTGAGATATGGTAACACTGGGGCAGTCAGTGTGTGTGTACGTCTGTGTGTGAGATATGGTAACACTGGGGCAGTCAGTGTGTGTGTATGTCTGTGTGTGAGATCTGGTAACACTGGGGCAGTCAGTATGTGTATGTCAGTGTGTGACATATGGTAACACTGGGACAGTCAGTGTGTGTGTATGGCTGTGTGTGAGATATGGTAACACTGGGGCAGTCAGTGTGTGTATGTCAGTGTGTGACATATGGTAACACTGGGACAGTCAGTGTGTGTGTATGGCTGTGTGTGAGATATGATAACACTGGGGCAGCAGGGTAGCATGGTGGTTAGCATAAATGCTTCACAGCTCCAGGGTCCCAGGTTCGATTCCCGGCTGGGTCACTGTCTGTGTGGAGTCTGCACGTCCTCCCCCTGTGTGCGTGGGTTTCCTCCGGGTGCTCCGGTTTCCTCCCACAGTCCAAAGATGTGCGGGTTAGGTGGATTGGCCATGCTAAATTGCCCGTAGTGTCCTAATAAAAGTAAGGTTAAGTGGGGGTTGTTGGGTTACGGGTATAGGGTGGATATGTGGGTTTGAGTAGGGTGATCATGGCTCGGCACAACATTGAGGGCTGAAGGGCCTGTTCTGTGCTGTACTGTTCTATGTTCTGTGGGGCAGTCAGTGTGTGTATGTCAGTGTGTGAGATATGGTAACACTGGGGCAGTCAGTGTGTGTGTACGTCTGTGTGTGAGATATGGTAACACTGGGGCAGTCAGTGTGTGTGTATGTCAATGTGTGAGATATGGTAACACTGGGGCAGTCAGTGTGTGTGTATGTCAGTGTGTGAGATATGGTAATACTGGGACAGTCAGTGTGTGTGTATGGCTGTGTGTGAGATATGGTAACACTGGGGCAGTCAGTGTGTGCATATGGCTGTGTGTGAGATATGGTAACACTGGGGCAGTCAGTGTGTGTGTATGTCAATGTGTGAGATATGGTAACACTGGGGCAGTCAGTGTGTGTGTATGTCAGTGTGTGAGATATGGTAACACTGGGACAGTCAGTGTGTGTGTACGTCTGTGTGTGTGATATGGTAACACTGGGGCAGTCAGTGTGTGTGTATGTCAGTGTGTGAGATATGGTAACACTGGGACAGTCAGTGTGTGTGTACGTCTGTGTGTGACATATGGTAACACTGGGAAGTCAGGCAGCAGGGTAGCATGGTGGTTAGCATAAAATGCTTCACAGCTCCAGGGTCCCAGGTTCGATTCCCGGCTGGGTCACTCTCTGTGTGGAGTCTGCACGTCCTCCCCCTGTGTGCGTGGGTTTCCTCCGGGTGCTCCGGTTTCCTCCCACAGTCCAAAGATGTGCGGGTTAGGTGGATTGGCCATGCTAAATTGCCCGTAGTGTCCTAATAAAAAGTAAGGTTAAGGGGGGGTTGTTGGGTTACGGGTATAGGGTGGATACGTGGGTTTGAGTAGGGTGATCATGGCTCGGCACAACATTGAGGGCCGAAGGGCCTGTTCTGTGCTGTACTGTTCTATGTTCTATGTTCTATGTGTGCATATGGCTGTGTGTGAGATATGGTAACACTGGGGCAGTCAATGTGTGTGTACGTCTGTGTGTGAGATATGGTAACACTGGGACAGCCAGTGTGTGTGTGTGTGTGTGTGCGTATGGCTGTGTGTGAGATATGGTAACACTGGGACAGTCAGTATGTGTGTGTGTCTGTGTGTGAGATATGGTAACACTGGGGCAGTCAGCGTGTGTGTATGGCTGTGTGTGAGATATGGTAACACTGGGGCAGTCAGTATGTGTGTATGTCTGTGTGTGAGATATGGTAACACTGGGGCAGTCAGTATGTGTGTATGTCTGCCTCCTCCAGCCTCAACAACCTTCCCCATCTCTGTAACCTCCTCAAGCCTCTTCACCCCTCCCTATCTCAGTAACCTCCTCCAGCCCCTACAGCGCTCCTCATCTCTATAAACTCCTCCAGCACCAACAATCGCACCTTCTCAGTAACCTCCTCCAGTCCGTACAACCTTCCCTAACTCTGTCACTTCCTCCAGCCCCTCCAATACTCCCCATTTCTGTAAACTACTCCAGCCCCTACAACCCTCCCTATCTCTGTAACCTCATCCAGTATCTATAAACGCCCATCTCAGTAATCTCCTCCACTCCCCATCTCTGTAATATCCTCCATCTCCTAAAACCTTCCCTATCTCTGTAACCATCAGCAGCCCCTCCAACCCTTCCCCATCTCTGTAATATCCTCCAGCTCTGCCATTCTCGAGCTCCAGCATTTTGATAAAGTAGCCCGTGTCACAACCTGTTTGATATTTTGTCATGTTCCTTGCTACAAACTCCTACACTCAAGGAGGTGGACCATTGCCGATTGTTGCTGTTATCTCATGGAGTTGTAATTTATTTTAACCCGAACATTTCATCAGAAGTGTCAACACACTTAAAAATTGATGTGTTAAGTTCCTGTTTAAAATAACAGAGAGGGGACTAAGGATTATTACGAGAGAATGTGTTAATCGCAGGGATAAATTAGCTTCCCAGACGTGTGGTCATCCCAGAGTAGTTACAAAGCTAAATGACAGGCAATGCTTAAATGTTGAGTTGGCTGAGGAGCCAGTTGGGAAAGAGCATGTCACGCAAACTTGAATAGTCACTTAAGTATACCGCAGAATGAAGAACACGCCTTTTCCTGAGCAACACTGGCGACAGGTAGAACCTCAGTGACACTTGGTATTTGTGTACTGACGATCGAAACACAGCTTGATGCAGCCACACAAAAAGGTGGGCATCAGGATTAGAGCGATGTTGGGCACGCTCCCCCCCCCCCCCTTTTTTTGTCTACGGTCCCTTCGAACAAGGCCTATATTTGACCCCCCAGATGAAGCAGAGAATGGCTGGGGTAATCACCACAGCGCTGGAGTGGGGAATGGGCCATGTCACACCCTGAGTGTTTAAAAGATTGCCATCCGATTGCTTTCTTGCAGTCTCAGGCAGCCGCTGTCCAACACTGAGCACCTCAGCAAGGATGTCAACTGCGAGTGCAGTTATTTATTGGAGTGTGCCAGACGGAGAAACTTGTTAATGTGGTGAGACTGGAGATTGTTCTCCTTGGAGCAGAGAAGGGTAAAGGGGAGATTTAACAGAGAATTTCAAAGTCATGGGGCTTTGAGACTTTGAATAAGGAGACATGAAGGAGAGGGAGATGATGGTGTTGTGGTCATGTCACTGTTCTAGTCACCCAGAGATCCAGGCTAATGCTTTAGGAACACAGGTTCTAGCCCAATCATTGGAGCTGGTGGAATTTAAATTCAATTAATAATATAAATAATAATAATAATCGCTTATTGTCACAAGTAGGCTTCAATGAAGTTACTGTGAGAAGCCCCTAGACGCCACATTCCGGCTCCTGTTCGGGGAGGCCGGTTCAGGAATTGAACCCACGCTGCTGGCCTTGTTCTGCATTACAAGCCAGCTGTTTACCCCACTGTGCTAGTCAGAAAAAGCTAGCAGATAGGTCCAACAAGTAGTCAAGAAGGCAAATGGCATTTTGGCCTTTATTGCAAAGGGGTTGGAATTTAAAAATAGGGAAGTATTGTTTCAATTGTATTGGGTGTTGGTGAGACTTCACCTGGAATACTGCACACAGTTTTCGTCCCCTTACCTAAAAAAGGATATAATAACAATGGAGGCAGTCCAAAGGAGATCCACCAGGCTAATTCCCTCGCCAGGATGAGAGGGCTGTCCTATCAAGAGAGACTAAATAGTCTGGGTCTGTAGTCCTCGGCGTTCAGAAGAGGCGGTGACCTTATTTAAACATACACGATCCTGAGGGAGCTTGACAGGGTAGGTGGTGAAATGTTTTCACTAGTGTGAGAGGCTCAAACAAGGGACTTAGCTACAAGGTAAAAGGCGCAGTCATTATAACTGAGGTGCGTCGCAATTTCTTCTTGCAGAAGGTGGTGAATCTCTGGAATTCTCTGCCCTGGAGGGTGGTGGAGGCTGGATCATGAGAAGTATTTAAACGGGAAGTGGATAAATATTTGATAGATTGAGGAATAGAGGGCTTAGGCGAAATGGTAAAGAGAAGATGTTGAGGCCGGCATAGATCAGCCATGATCATATTGAATGACAGAGCAAGCTTGAAGGACCTGGTGGCTACTGCTTCTAATTCTTGTGTTCTTGTGTAATACCAGTATTAAAAACAGCCTCTTTGTGAAATTGATTCTGGGCAGGGTCCAGCGAGGGGCTGAAGCCAATTTCCTCTGTCGTTCAGCAGCTAAGCCATTGGATATTTATGGTACCATTGGAGGCTGCACCATAATGGCTGGAATTCTCCAGTTGTGGCAATTCAATTTTGTCAATGGCAGCTTACCCCCACCAGTGGGTTTCGTAGCAGCATGGAGTGATTACAATCATTGACAATCAGCGGGAAGATAGAATCCAGCCGCCAGCAAACAGCAAGCTGCCGAGAAACACACGGCTGGGGAACTGGAGAACCCCGCCCAATGTTTCAGTTCTCTGAAGTACAACTATAGGTTGCTGATGGCCACAGCCTGCATACCCCACCCAAAACCAACGCCACACACGCTCAAGCGCGCTCACATACAAGCACTCTCATATACACGCGAACAGAATCGATAGTCTGGTTGGTGAGGTTCAAAAATATGATTTATTGACAGCCACTTCACTGGTTCTTGAATAAGAACTGCAGAACAGAATAAAACTTGGCCCATGGGCGAGTACAAACTGAATTTAAACTTCGAAATGAAATATCAAACAATACAATAAGAAGCCAAGCACATGGCAAAAGCGTCAGCACAAGAGAAATCACTAAACACAAACAAACAGATAGATGATTCAAAAATTCAGGAACAAAGAACCTTAACCACGAGGTCTATTTTTTAAGGGAATACTTATCTCTGGTTTAACCCCTCCTTTGCATTTACTGGCTTCTAATTTTTATCTGGGACCTCCCGGTTTGGTCAAATGAATGTCAGAGGATCAAACATTGGGCATTACTTGAGATTGACTGGTGCCGAACAAAACTAGCTTAGTGTTTGCGTGTGCAGCCTTCGGAAAAATACTGAGTTACTATTAATGTATTTCTCACGCTTTGCCATATTTCATAGCTTGGCGGAGATCTAACTAAAAATTGATTAGTTGATTACACAAGGAACACTCAGTATTAAATACAATGGAATACAATGGTTAATTCATTATATGAGAAATGGCTGAGTTCCCACATTCAGGGCTACTTTTAATATTTTGCTTATTGGTTATATACATTTAACTAGCCCCTATATGAATAAAACTAGACAATAGTACCCCCCATTTATTCTTCTAAACCTAATAGAAAGAATCATAATTAAAGTCAAGCATAAAGGAAAAGAAAAGAAAATATAAGAAATAAAGGCTAAGAGGAACACATTCACAGTTCCTTTAATGCTCCCTTGTTTGAGGACAGCCTTCAACACTAGAATGGGCAAGCCGATAAAGTGTTACAATGTTAAATATAGGAAACACGCTGATCAGGTTAAGAGGGGATGTCAGGTAGTCTTGAGAGGCATAACCTTACCAAGGGCTTCAGTTCATTGTGTCAGTCTGGTGGGTCTGGGCAGCCAGGTTCACCTGCAATTGTTCCTTACGAGTCTGTTCCGCGGAGCGCCTGACATAATCTTGAGCAATCTCTGCATGGTTTGTCTGACCACCTGCCCTGGGATGTTGTTGATTCTGGGCAGATTTCTGCAGTGCTTACATATGTCAGGTCCTCCTTATGGGTCCTTTAGACCTGGCTCGGTAAACTCAGACCCCTTTCACTGCCCCCCACCTGGTAGAGTGACCACCATTTCATGTCTGTTTCGGTGGATGTTCAGAGGGTGAGATCTTACATTTTGACCCCTTATGTCATTATCATTCTTGGTCGCCTTCTTTCTCTCGCCCTTGAGTAGGGTGATCTGTGCAGGGAGAAAAGTCACTTCTTGGTTTTTGTTTTAGATTCCAGTTTTCTCTTCACCTAACATATTCCAGTTTATTCCATAATCTATTGTAACTTGAATGTGATCTCTGAATAATTGGATTGATACCCCTTACTCTGTAACTCTCTCCACTTGCAAATGTTCTCACTCAAATATCATGCAAAATAACATCATGCATGGACTTAAAATAGTTTCCAGCTCTCCAATCATCTACATATACCTTGTGGCTACTCCTCACCAGGTTTACTTGCTACCAGGTCTTTATTTGTTCTTATCCAAATAATTTACTCTGTCACTTCAATTGTGCTCATTTCAACAGGTATCAGTGTGTTTGATTCTATCCCAATTATTTAAAGTCAGTTTCCCTATGGAATATGTGTCAATGTCTTCATGACGTAATGGTGTTCTTTCACTCTGTTAGCCCCATTGACCATTCCCAGCCATGCTGTTTGTCAAGTAATGTGCATGCATGGGACCTGCTCTTCAATGCATAATGGCAAGGAGTTCCAAACCCTTGAGAGGGTCTATTTTGAACTGGTTTCCTGCCTATTAGTCACTTCACACGTAGCTCATCTGCATACATACTCAGTGCCCCCAATGTCATACCACACATTCTTGAACCTTTTGTGATCTTATTAAACCATGATGAGCTCGCTCTCTCGGAACCAGGCACTGATGAAGTTGGTGGACGAGATACCCATAGTTTTGCTAATGGTCTCTTTCAGCACATGCATCGTGCATTGCAACGGCGACTGGCCCCACAGTTTGGAGATGACAATTTTTGTTTCTGTCGCACATTTAAAGTAGTGGAACACCCTAAGTCAATTTATAGAGGGACCCATTACCAAAAAAATTAATATCGAGCCACATAATGTGACAGTAGAAAGGTGGCATTAGGTTGCTCAAAGAGCTTGGTTTGAATGAGGATTGTGAAGGAGAGAGAAAGGGAGAGATGTTTACAGATTGAATTCCCGAGGTTAGGGCCCTGGCAGCTGAAAGTGTGGCCAACAATAGTGGAGCGAATGAAATAGGTGAGAGGTCGGTTCAGCATTAGAGGCCTGTAATTGTAGAGCACAGAGATCTTGGCAAGTTGTAGCGCGAGAGGCTGCAAAGAGAGGAAAGGTTGGAGGGAGTGATGTAGGTTACTGAGAAAGAGGATGCTGCGATGTTGCAGAGGCTGGAGGAAGTTACAGAGATAGGGAGGCATGTAGGGACTTGGCGTGGTGAGATAGATAGGAAGGCTTGTAGCGGGCTGGAGGAGATAACAGAGATAGGTAGGGTTGTAGGGCTGGAGGAGGTTATAGTGATAGGGGCTGTTTAAGCGCTCGTAGAAATAATAATAATCTTTATTAGTGTCACAAGTAGGCCTACATTAACGCTGCAATGAAGCTACGGTAAAAAATCCCCTAGTCACCACATTCCGAGGCCTGGTCGGGTCCACTGAGGGAGAATTCCGAATGTCCTATTCACCTAACAAGCACGTCTTTCGGGACTTATGGGAGGAAACTGGAGCGGCCGAAGGAAACCCACGCAAACACGGGGAGAACGTGCTGACTCCGCACAGTCAGTGACCCAAGCCGGGAATCGAACACGAGTCCCTGCCGCTGTGAAGCAACAGTGCTAACCATTCTGCTATCATGCTAAATTATTGAGATAGGGAGGCTAGTAGGGACTGGAGGAGGTTAGAGAGATTGGGAGCATTGTAGGGGTTGGTGGCAGTTAGAGAGATAGGGAGGTTGTAGGGCCTGGAGGCGATTACAAAGAAAGGGAGGGTAGGAAGGGTGGGGACTGTTACAGAGATAGACCTGGAGGAGGAACTGAGATGGGGAATGTTGGAGGGGATGGAGTAGGTTACAGAGATAGGGAGGGTTGGAGGGTCTGGGAAAGATTACAGATCTTGGGCTGGTCATTGGGACTGGAGGAGGAAATGAGATAGGGAGAATTGAAGGGACTGGAGGAGGATACTGAGATAGGGAAGGCTATTGGGGCTGCAGGAGGTTACAGAGATAGGGAGGGTTAAAGACTGGAGAAGGTTACGGAGATAGGGAGCGTTGTAGGGCCTGGAGGAGGTTGCAGAGATGGGGGGGGGGGGGTAGCGGGTGGAGGGGGGGGGGGGGGGTTCTGTCAGGGCTGGAGAAGGTTACAGAGTTAGGGGTGGGAAAAGCCATGGAGGGATTGGAAAACAGCCACAGTAACCTTTGATGCATTTCCAGCATTTTATTTTTTTAAGAATGCTAGCCTCAACTGCATTTTGCTTTTCGACTGGAATTTAAAAATTCTGCCTCAACCAAGATGTGGGGAAATAAAATTCCACCATTTATAATGATTCATACCTTCCCCCAGGTTTTGGCCAGTACCCTGACCCACAGAAGCTCCCTGATCCCGCTCCCACCCCAGCCCCATCTCCTTTAATTCCTTGGTACCACTTCCAAGCTCTCCTTTGCCTGACCCTCCCTGAACACTCCACACACTCTTACCTCATTCCTGTTGTTGCTGATTCCAAGCACTTAAGCGATTAGTCACCTCCCTAATGTTTCCGTATGTGGTCAATGTCACGTTTCGCCTACTTTAAAGGATTATACATTAATTGTTGTCTTCCTGTTATTGTTGCTGGTGTTGTCCAGTGAATACGTTAAGTGCAATGGCATGTAGTGGGTGGGATGGATTCCAATGATAATATAATACGCAGCTACGTTGAATCACTCCATTTAATAGCAGGACGAAGGTAATTGGGGAATCATCGGAATGAGGCGCCTGTGGTTGGGCGAATGGTCCCAAATGCTGGCAGTCCTCGTCACACATGGATAGTATCGGCATAAAAAGCAAATTACTGCAGTTGCTGGAATCTGAAATAAAAATAGAAAATACTGATCAATCTCAGCAGGCCTGACTGAATCTTTGGCGAGTGAATGGAGGTAACCTGCTGGAAAATCTCAGCAGGCCTGGCAGCATCTGTAGGCCAGACCTGCTGAGATTTTCCAGCCTTTTCTCTTCCATTTCAGATTCCAGCATCCGCAGAAATTTGCTTTTATCCAGGTAACCTTTCGAGTCTGGATGACCCTTTGTCAAAATCCATCCAGCTTTGACAAAGAGTCATCCTGACTCAAAACATTAGCTCTGTTATTTCTCCGTGGATAGTATAGGCATGTCTTCCTGAGCTTACCTGCAACCCTCATTGTTTCCGGACACAATCAGCACTAACCTCTGGAGCTGAACTCCACGGGTGGATAAGGAACAGGGGTCAATAACCAGGGGGCATAGACTCAAGGTAGGGGGAGGAGATTCAGAGGAAATTGGAGGAAAAACATTTTCATCTAAAGGGTGGTGGGAATCTGGAACTCTCTGCCTGAAAAGGTTGATCAAGGTGAGAATCCTCACAATATTTAAGAAGTATTTAGATGAGCACGTGAAATGCTTTAGCATACAAGGCTATGGATTGAGTGCTGCAAAATGGGGTTAAAATAGATTGGGGCTTCATGGTCGACACAGCCTCAATGGGCTGAAGGGCCTCTTTCAGTGCTGCAAGACTGTCTGACAATGGATTGTCCCAGCAAGTATCTCAAGGTGTACGACCTTTTGGCCTGAACATTATCATGCAAAAATGAGTTCAATTGGTGTTTTTTTCTTCCCGGAGCAGTGGGTTACCGCCAGGCCTTTGTTCTATTCAAATCACTTCCTGTCAGAATGCCTGTTTCCCTAATTAGTGGGAGTTGTTTAACGTTTGGATTGACTTTGTTTATGGAAGTTAAACGGCATTGCAGCGAAGAAACTAAAGCCTGTTTTTTCCATGTTCTCTTACGTGCTGGCAGGAAAGGCCTTGCCCTGCTAATCTTTGTCAGTTAGTAATTTGTTTTCTGTTCTTAATCCTGTCGGAGCTAAAGAGCAAACTAGATTGTTTTGTCCCGATATTAAGTGTTCATTTTTTTTCTTTGCCGTGCTCTTGGGCCATTCTCTCCCGAAGGCGCTGGCTCTTGGTGGAGTGTTGGTCACTCAGTGCTGACTACTCTCAAGTGCCTTGCCTAATTGGGGCATTCTACAGTAGAAAATGGTTAACATCAGACGACACGGTGCCCAGATCCCTCAGTACTGAGCCTGGTCCCATCATCACATGATATCCATGTTCCAAGAAGAGTTATGGAATAAATGACCGGAAGCATTTTTCTCTTCCCCAGGGCAGGACAGGAGAATATTGCAGCCATAAAAGGCAGTATTAGAAGATGAGGCAGACTTAAGGATTAAAGGGTGATTTAATTTCTCCATCATTGTCTGCCGCACTTTTTAACTGTCTGGCTGTTTGGGGAGGGGGATGGGGGTGGGGGGGGTGGGGGTGGGGGGGGGGGGGGGGTACTGTGGAGGATGGATGAGATCCCGGGGATTGGTTGTGGGGGAAGTTGGGGAAGGATGGGGGGAGGTATGGGAATGTCAGAGGTCGGGGGTCAGAGGTTGGGGTTGCAGGCCCATGGTGGGGGATGGAATCCTTGGAGGGTTGGAGTGGTGGTGTAGTCGGGGATGAAGCTCCGTGGGTGTAGTTCCATGGGGGGAATCAGTCTGGGTGTTTACACTAGTCACCCAGAAGTTAGAAGAGGTCATTATTCCAACTTTTTCTGATTTAAAAAAAAATTTGTTCATGGGATGTGGGCATCGCAGCCTGTGCCAGCATTTATTGCCCATCCCTAATTACCCTTAAGGGGGCAGTTAAGAGTCAACCACATTGCTGTGGGTCTAGAGTCAGTTGTACATCTGACCAGATAAGGTTGACAGATTCCCTTCCCTGAAGGACATTAATGAACCAGATGGGTTTTTCCGACAATCGACAATGGTTTCATTCGACTTTATTTAATTGCAGATTTCTTTTACTGAATTCAAATTTCACCATGTTCAGTGGCGGGATTTGAACCTGGGTCCCCAGAGCATTACTCTGGGTCTCTGGTTTACTAGTCCAGTGGCAATACCACTGCACCACCACCTCCCACATAACTATTGGTTTAACCTTGGCAGAACCCTCAAGTTAGAGATTTAAATCACACTTTTTGAAGGTTCTCTTCACAGTGGAACTTGCCCAGGGCAAGTTAGCACTTCTGGGAAATTGCCTTGCAAACCCTTACCACTAGCATTCTGAGAGGGATTCCCCAGAATATCTTTAAGGTAGCTCAGTTTAGCTCAGTTGTGTTCAGCTCTGTTGGCTGAACAGCTGGTTGGTGATGCAATGTGAGGCCAACAGCATGGGTTCAATCCCTGTACCGGCTGAGGCGCTTCATGAAGGACCTTACCCTTGCCTGAGGTGTGGTAATTCCTGTACCGGCTGAGGTGCTTCATGAAGGACCTTACCCTCGCCTGAGGTGTGGTAATTCCTGTACCGGTTGAGGTGCTTCATGAAGGACCTTACCCTCGTCTGAGGTGTGGTCATTTTCAGGTTAAATCACCGCCAGTCAGCTCTTCATCCCCCTCAAAGGGGAAAGCATTCTATGGTCATCTGGGACTATGGTGACTTTACTCGTGTTCTAGGCCCGACCACCTTCAGCTGCTTCATCAATGATCTTCTCACCATCATAAGTTCAGAAACAGAGATATATGCTGATAACTGACTGCACAATGTTCAGCACCATTCATAACTCTTCAGCAAAACTTGGACCACATGCAGGCTTGGGCTGATAAGTGGCAAGTAACTTCCATGCCAGACAATGAGCATCTCCAACAGGAGAGAATCGAACTGCCTTCTGTTGACTTTCAACCACATTACCTTCACTGATTCACCGACCACCAGCATCCTGAGATTTACAATTGACCAGTAACTGAGCTAAATTCAGCCATTATACATACTGTGGCTACAAGAGTAGATCAGAGGCTGGGAATCCTGCAGTGAGCAACTCACCTCCTCATTTTCCAAAGCCTGTTCACCTCCAAGGCACAAATTAGGAGTGTCATGGAATACAGTCCACTTGCCTGGATGAATTCGGCTCCAACAACACACAAGAAGCTTGACACCATCCAGGACAAAGCAGCCCACTTGATTGGAACCCCAATCACCAGCCCAAGGATTCACTCCCTTCAGCACTGGTGCACAGTGGCAGCAGTGTGTACTATATACAGCAACTGGCCAAGGCTCCTTTGACAGCACCTTCCTAACCCATGACTTCTACCAGCCGAAGGACAAGGTACGGTAGCACAGTGGTTAGCACTGTTGCTTCTCAGTACCACAGTCCCAGGTTCGATTCCCGGCTTGGGTCACTGTCTGTGCAGAGTCTGCACGTTCTCCCTGTGTCTGCGTGGCTTTCCTCCGGGTGCTCCAGTTTCCTCCCACAAGCCCCGAAAGACGTGCTGTTAGGTAATTTGGACATTCTGAATTCTCCCTCTGTGTACCCGAACAGGCGCCGAAATGTGGTGACTAGGGGCTTTTCACAGTAACTTAATTGCACTGTTAATGTAAGCCTACTTGTGACAATAAAGATTATTATTAAGGGCAGCAGACGCATGGGAACACCATCGCCTACAAGTTCCCTTCAAAGCCACAACTCCCTCCCGAACAGTACAGTGGGTGTACCTACACGTCAGGGACTGTAGTGGTTCAAGAAGGCAGCTCACCACCAGCTTCTCAAGGGGCAATTAGGGATGGGCAATAAATGCTTGTCCAGCCCATATCCCATGATTCAATAAATAAAACAAAAATCAATCCCTTGATGCAAAGCGAAGTTAGCCATGAGGTGGTTTCATTAATTTTCAGCAGCTGGCAGAGAGACGTGAAGCAAATTCAGCAAAGGCTCCCAGTGCTATCTGATCTTTGTATAATGAACAATATAACATCTGTAATAAACAGGATGCTTCCTCTTATTTCAAACGGCAACCCTTCAGAATTTTCTATTCATCACTAAAAGAGGGAGTCCCATGAGGGCCAAATATCACAAACATCTTTTTCTGTTCGAGTGCAACTTTAGGTTTTCAACAAAACAATCTTTGGAATAGTCAACAAAAGACATATGAGGTTGCTGGAATTCACAACTGGGGAATTTCGCCGTTTCATCAACATCCCCGCCACCCTCCCAAGCGACAAAACCAAGGCTGGCAGAGGAGTCAAGTATGCAACTAATATTGCTGCACGACAGAATGAGTTTGGGGAGCTGACTGGTCGCCTCCTGTTCCTAATGTAGCAATGGCCCAGTTAATTAAACAGCCCATTCACTTTGGAGGTCGGGGGAAGGGGCTAGAATCAGTGTCCAAACCCCGAGCAGCGGAAACCAGTGCGGTTGGAAGCAGAAACTCAGTACAGGCCGAGTCGCCTGGGCCTCACAGGCCAATGAGGCTGGGAGTTACAGATGAATGGGTCATAAAGCAGCCTCTCTACTGAACCCAACAATCATACATTTGAATGTGGAGTGGTCACACTGCAGTTAGTTTAGAGGAAGTAAAGAAGCAGATGTTGCTTAACTTTTGATTTGGTTGAAAGGCCGGCCTAGCAATGATCATCTGTACCACATGCTGAAGAATGTGTTGCTCCATGAGTGCGCAGTTAATAGCTCACCTATTCACTGCCCGATCTCATTTTCCCAGCACTTCACGAATGTCCAAAACGTTTTTTTTGTCGCGTACATGCCTGATAAGGAACTCATTATTGCGGATGCCTTGTCCCACTCCATAACCTTGCCTGTTGACCCGCCGGCATTCGTCCAACAGATCAAAACACAGGTGCAACTGTGGGCCAGCAACCTCCCGGCGTTGGATGAAAAGGTGATTCTCATTCGCAAGGAGACAGCCAAAGACCCTCTTCTGCAGCGTGTCGTGCGCCACCTCGCGATGGCTGGCAAAAAGGGCAGTGCCCTCAATTCTTCAATGTGAAGGACGACCTGACGGTGGTTGATGGCATCCTCCTCAAGCTGGACCGCATTGTCATTCCACTCAGTCTCCAGAGCTTGGTGCTCCGGCAAATCCATGGGGGACACCTGGGCGTTGAGAAGTGCAGCCGCAGAGCCAGGCAGGCTGTCTACTGGCTTGGGATTAGTCAGGACATCTCAAATATGGTCCTCAACTGTCCGACCTGTCAACGCATCCATCCAGCACAGAACAAGGAGACGCTTCAGCAGCACAGAATCGTGACCTCCCCGTGGTCCAAGGTGGGCATCGACCATTTTCACGCCAATGGTCATGATTATGTGTTAATCATTGATTATTTTTCTAACTACCCAGAAGTTGTGAAGCTCTCGGACCTCACATCCAAGTCATCAAGGTCTGTAAGGAGACGTTCTCTAGGCATGGTATTCCACTCACTGTCATGAGTGACAATGGTCCTTGCTTCAGCAGCCAAGAGTGGTCAAGATTTGCCCAGGTATATCAGTATAATCACGTCACTTCCAGCCCGCATTACCCGCAGTCCAACGGGAAGGTTGAGAAAGGGGTTCACATAGTGAAGCAGCTCATCTGCAAGGCTGCGGATTCTGCTTCTGACGTCAACCGAGCGCTGCCTGCGTACAGGGCAACCCCTCTGTCTACCGGCATGTCAGCGGCTCAACTCCTGATGAACAGGGACCTGCGGACGACTCTTCCAGCTAAACACTTGCCTGACCTGGATCACTGAAGCAGAAGCTCAGGGACCGGCAAAAGCAGAGCTATGATGCTCATGCCACTGATTTGCCTGTGCTACTCCCGGAGGATGCTGTTCGGATCAAGCTACCTGATGGAGGCTGGTCAGCTGAGGAGGAGCAGAGAGAGAGCGAGAGGAGCAGAGAGAGAGAGAGGCGGGCTGAGGGAGAGAGAGGGCAGAGAGAGAGAGACAGAGGGGATGAGAGAGAGAGGGGCAGAGAGAGAGAGAGGCAGAGAGAGAGAGGGCAGAGAGAGAGAGGGGGCAGAGAGAGAGAGGGGGCAGAGAGAGAGAAGCAGGGAGAGAGGGGGGCTGAGAGAGAGGAGCAGAGAGAGAGAGGGGTGGAGAGAGAGGGGGCGGAGATAGAGGGAGCGAAGAGAGATAGGGCAGAGAGAGACGCGCAGAGAGACAAGGGCAGGGAAATAGTACTACATCAGGAAGCACGACTTTGCACAACGGAGAGTGGAGATTTGGAACTAAACATAATGGGTGAGTTTCTCCCGCAATCAGCGGGGTGGGCCGTACCGATGCCAAGGAGTAGCGTGAACCACTGATTCCGCATGTTCCGGGGGCCAAGCCGGCGCTGGAGTGGTTGGCACCATGCCAACTGGCGCCGAAGGGCCTCTGCCGGCCGGCGCATGTTTGTGCATGCGCAGGAGTGCCAGCGTGTTCTGACGCATGCGCATCATGCCGGCCATCGCGGAGCTTTACAGAGGCCGGCGCGGAAGGGAAAGAGTGTCCCCACGGCACAGGCCCGCCCGCAGATCGGTGGGCCCCGATTGTGGGCCAGGCCACTGTGCCCCACCCCCCCCCGCCCCCCCGGGGCCGGATCCCCCTGCGCCCTCCGAGGACTCAGCAGGCCGCCCTCAAAGCCAGGTCCCGCCAGTATGGACCCTGTCTAATCCACGCCGGCGGGACTGGCCGAAAACGGGCAGCCACTCGGCCCATCAGTGTCCAGAGAATTGCTGGGGGGGGGGGGCCTGCTGCCAATGGCCCCCGACCGGCTTGGTGCAATCCCCGCCCCCGCCCAAAAACCACCGCCGACGTCGGAGCGGTTGGGCGGGATTCATGCTGCCTCCCGGCGATTCTCCGACCCGGCAGGGGGTTGCGAATCTTGCCCAATGGATGCTGAGGTTTAAATAGAAATTTAAAAGCTGCCATTGATGTTTTGTTACTCGAGAGGTCTATCTGTTAATGTTCCATAAAGTACAGAACAGCTGCAATAATGGCAGAACATACTGGAAAGGCTGAATGGCCTTCCCATGTTCCATCGTTGGGCATCGTTAGTTCGCCCAGCATTTATTCCCCATTCATAGCTGCCCATCAGAAAATGATGGTGAGTTGCCTTCCTGAACCGCAGCAGTCCTTCAGGTGTAGGTACACCCATTGTGCTGCTAGGGAGGGTGTTCCAGTATATTGCCCCAGTGACAGTGGAGGAGCACCAATATATTTCCAAGTCAGGGTGGTGAGTGACTTGAAGGGTAACCTCCATGTGGTGGGATTCCCAGATATCTGCTGCTCTTGACCTTCTTGATGGTCATGGCCGTGGGTTTGGAAAGTGTTGCCTAAGGAACCTTGATGAGTTACTGCAGTGCATCTTGTAGATGGTACACACAATTGCCACTGTTTGTTGGTGGTGTCTTGAGTGTTGTTGGAGCTGCATTCATCCAGGCATGTGGAGAGTTGACTTATGCCTTGTAGATGGTGTGTAGGCTTTGGGGGTCAGGAGGTGAGTTACTCACTGTAGGATTCCTAGTGTTTGACCTGCCATGGTAGCCACAGTATTAATGTGGCTAGTCCATTCAGGATCTGATCAATGGTAAGCCCAGTATGTTGACAGTGGAGAATTCAATGGTAATGCCATTGAACGTCATGGGGTGGTGGTTAGATCCTCTTTTATAAGAGATGGACATTGTCTGACACTTGTGTGGCGCAAATGTAACTTGCCACTTGTCAGCCCAAGTCGGGAAATTGTCCAGGTCTTGCTGCATTTGGACATGGACTGTTTCATTATCGGAAGTGTCACGAATGGTGCTGAACATTGTGCAGTGATTCCGCAAACATCCCCTCTTCTGACCTTATCATGGAAGGGAGGTCATTGATGAAGCAGCTGAAGATGGTTGGACCTGGGACACTACCCTGAGGAATTCCTGCAGTGATGTCCTGGAGCTGAGATAATTGACCTCAAACCACCATAACCATCTTCCTTTGAGCCAGGTATGACTCCAACCAGCGGAGAGTTTTCCTCCTGATTCCATTCGCTGCTTGTGAAATCCGTTCATGGGTTTTAGTTCCTTGAATTACCAGCCGTCTGATCACATTGCAAAATTGCTTCCGAGAGAAGCAGTTTCAGTCACAGTGGGCGAGTCATTATCCATTTACCTGCAGTGATGTGATCATAATGTGGAACTATCTAGCTTGGTATGGACAGCCAGTGTGGATAGGTTATTCTGTACTCACTGTCACCAGAATCAACAATTTGTTGAATAATTTTAGCGTATTAGACTTTCTGTTCTAATGGTCGATCAAATCAGGACAAGACCTACTCAGTTAATGGTAGGGAGTTGGAGAGAGTTACAGAACAAAGAGATCTCGGAACACAGCGTTATAGCTCCCTAAAGGTAGAGTCACAGATGGACAGAGGGGTGAAGAAGGCATTCAGCATGCTAGGTTGTATTGGTCGGAATATTGAATACAGGAGTTGGGACGTCTTTTTGAAGTTGTCCAAGACATTGGTAAGATTACACATGGAATACTGTATTCAGTTCTGTTCACCCTATTATAGGAAGGATATTGTTAAACTGGAAAGAGTACAGAAGTGATTTACGAGGATGCCACAAGGACTTGATGATCTGAGTTATAAGGAGAGGCTGGATAGCCTGGGGCTTTTTTTGCTGGAGCGTAGGAGGCTTAGGGGTGAACTTATAGAGGTCTATAAAATAATGAGGAGCGTCGATAAGGTAGATAGTCAACATCTTTTCCCAAAGGTAGAGGAGTCTAGAACTAGAGGGCTTAAGGTGAGAGGGGAGGGATACAAAAGAGACCAGAGGGGAAATCTTTTCACACAGAGGGTGGTGAGCATCTGGAATGGGCTGCCAAAGGCAGTGAGTGGTAGAGGCAGGTATAATTTTTTCCTTTAAAAAACAGTTAGACAGTTACACGGGCAGGGTGGGTACAGAGGAATATGGGCCAAATGCGGGCAAGTGGAACTAGCTCAGTGACAGAAACTGGGCGGCATGGACAAGCTGGGCCGAAGGGCCTGTTTCCACAGTGGAAACATCTGTGACTCTATGAAGCAAGCCTTACAGTTGGCAATAAATTGTTAAAGTATTTAAAGATAAATATGGAAAACCAACCAATCGCTCTGCTCTTGGTCTCGTTCTTTCCCGCGGTTTACAAATGCCGGCCCCACTCTCGGTCCCACTCTTTCTGGGATTCTTTTATTCTCCTGGCTCCGTTCTTGCTCTCGCAAATCCCGCTCTCACTCTCTCAACAAAATGTGTTGTGGGCTGCAGTCAGAGCTCTGAAGGCCCGCATGAGACCCATGGGACACAGGTTGCCCACCACTGCGCTAAACATTTCACTGACAGTGATATACGAGGCTTATCTCCTCCCCCATGTACACAGTGATTATGTTACCACTGTGTGCACCAGCAGATTAATGCATCAACCCCAGTTACCAATACTCTGAATGTTGGTAATGCTCCAATGATTTATTGTGGTCACATGGGTGACTGCCAAGGCCTGAAGACTGAGAGAACATTTCTCTCTCTCTCCCAATCTTGATCTATTACTTTCTATCTTTCCCCTCATCTCTCTGTTGCTTTCTCCCATTTTAGTCACCCCTGCCAATCACTACGCTCCCACAATTGTGGTGAATGCCAACGAGCTGACGACTATGAGTATCAGGAAGTCAAATGCCAACAGGTTCTTCCCAACATTGAACACAGACTCAGCATCATTTCACTTCCCTTCTGAAACCGAGAAAACCTTCGCTTGCGAGTTATTTGCAGAGCTCTGTGATATTTAAAGCAGCAATTCGATTCCGTTTCGATTTTCTGGTGGGTTGGTTTTCTACGTTTTGCCTTCCCCTCTCCTCCCTTCCCTTCGGGACCTAACCCAACTGTCACGCATAGCACAATACCATGTCAACCCACACGTCTGAATAACTGTTCCCTGCCTGGGAGCATATGCAATGAACTTCACCTCGTGTCTTCAATGGAGATATAACCCCATCTGGCATCCCAGCTAGATATAAAAAAACTCCCGTGTCATTTTTTCCCAAAGACAAGCAGGTGAATCCTCCCTCCTGTCCTGCGTCATCTGTCCCACAATCAACCTCAGAAGCTGAACAGCCTGGAAACCATCTTGGATTGGTTTATCAATGCTGCATTTCTCACTTTAGCGTGGCTTGAAAAGGCAATCCATCAATGCGAAGTATCTTCACAGGCCCTTACGTCATGAGGTGGGTGATGCACATTCAAAGTCTTTCCCAATTTAACATCTACGAACACACAGTTTCTAATGTGAATCAGAAGGAGATGGCCAGAATTCTCCGGCCGTTGGGATTCTCCGTATCCGCTGGCAGCGCAACCCCGTCGACAGGAGGTGGTTTGAATGGGAAATCCATTGACAAGCGGCGGGAGAAGAGAATCTCACTGCTGGCGAACGGCCTGCTGCCCAGAAACACACAGCTGGGGAACCAAAGAAGCCAGTCCCGAATTTCAGAATGAGCAAATATATCTCATGTCTCCCCCTCCCTCCACTGGAAGCTAATCACGCTCCTGCCCAAAATTTTCCATTGCAATCGCTTCTAAAATTGCTTTTTGGGCCCTCTCCGTCGCTGGCAAGGCTGGCATTTATTGCAAATCTGCGGATGGATGTGAGGCACATTCTTCAACTGCAGCAGCCCAGATGGTCTAGGTGATCCCGGAGTACTGAGGGGCTGGTTTAGAACAGTGGGCTAAACAGCTGGCTTGTAATGCAGAACAATCCCAGCAGCGTGGGTCCAATTCCAGTACCGGCCTCCCCGAACAGGCACCGGAATGTGGCAGCCTACTTGTGACAATAATTGATTATTATTATTATTATTAGGTAGTCAGTACCAGGACTTTGCACCAACGACCATAATGAAATGGCCAATGTAACTCCATTTCGGAATGGCATCAGACTTGAGACAAATTGGTATTGGGAATCCCTCGCATCAAACCCAATTTCACACCAATCGGAACCCTTCAGAACTCTGCGTTTCCCTGTGCATTGGTTTTCCCAAACTCAATCTTCCTGATCTCCACCTGACCCTTAGGATCTCCCATCAGGTGTCTGACAATGAAGCTCGCCCTCAGTACTGACCCTCTGACTGTGCAGCATTCCCTCAGTACCAATATGGGGGGCATGGTAGTGCAGTGGTTAGCACTGTTGCTTCACAGTGCCAGGGTCTCAGGTTTGATTCCTGCTTGGGTCAGTCCATGCGGAATCTGCACGTTCTCCCCGTGTTTGCGTGGTTTCCTCCAGGTGCTCCGGTTTCCTCCCACAAGTGCTGAAAGACGTGCTTGTTAGGTGAATTGGACACTCTGAATTCCCTGTCTGTGTTCCCGAACAGGCGCCAGAGTGTGGCGACTAGGGGATTTTCACAGTAATTTCATTGCAGTATTAATGTAAGCCTACTTGTGACAAAAAAGATTATTATTATACTGACCCTCTGACAGTGCAGCGGTCCCTCAGTACTGACCCTCTGACAGTGCAGCACTCCCTCAGTACTGACCCTCTGACAGTGCAGCCCTCCTTCAGTACTGACCCTCTGACAGTGCAGCACACCCTCAGTACTGACCCTCTGACAGTGCAGCACTCCCTCAGTACTGACTCTCTGACAGTGCAGCACTCTCTCAGTACTGACCCAATGACAGTGCAGCGCTCCCTCAGTACTGAGCCTCAGACAGTGCAGCACTCCCTCAGTACTGACCCTCTGACAGTGCAGCACTCCCTCAGTACTGACCCTCTGACAGTGCAGCATTCCCTCAGCACTGACCCTCTGACAGTGCAGCGCTTGTTCAGCACTGACCCTCTGACAGTGCAGCACTCCCTCAGTACTGACCCTCTGACAGTGCAGCACGTCCTCAGTACTGACCCTCTGACTGTGCAGCACTCCCTCAGTATTGACCCTCTGACAGTGCAGCACTCCCTCAGTACTGACCCTCTGACAGTGCAGCGCTCCCTCAGTACTGACCCTCTGACAGTGCAGCACTTCCTCAGTACTGACCTGCTGACAGTGCAGCACTCCCTCAGTACTGACCCTCTGACAGTGCAGCTCTCCCTCAGTACTGACCCTCTGACAGTGCAGCACTTCCTCAGTACTGACCTGCTGACAGTGCAGCACTCCCTCAGTACTGACCCTCTGACAGTGCAGCACTCCCTCAGTACTGACCCTCTGACAGTGCAGCACTCCCTCAGTACTGACCCTCTGACAGTGCAGCACTTCCTCAGTCCTGACCCTCAAGAGGCTGTGGCTGGCGTGAAGGGAGGGTAAAGGTGAAAGTGTGACTGGGGGGGGGGGGGGGGGGGTAGTACCTCCAACGGGCAGAGGAGGATCTGCCACCCTCCTCCTCGCACCTCTGCCAGACATCAGCCTGCACAGCGAAAGCTGCTGGGCTTCTCTTGTGAATTGGCCCTCTTTCTGTTGCGTGTACAATAGTGACTGGTGGTGGGATGAGTGCCTTACATGGCCATTAACTGACTACATAAGAGCCTCAATTGGCCAAAGGATAGACAGGCCAGCCATTGCCTCCATAGTCCCTCATAGAATTTGTGGCAGGTCAGGGTCGCGTAAGTAGCAGAAAGGCCATACACCGGATATGAAGAGCACCCCTATCCCCAACCTTAAACTCACCAGCACAGGAGTGCAAAATCCAACCTGTAGAGTCACAGAGTGTTTTACAACAAAGAAGGAGGACATCTTTGGTCAGCAGGACTACTTCAGAGGCAATCAGTTAGTTCTGAGATTCGAGTCACATACATAAGCAATAGACAGCAAGGTTTTGTGAAGGGGAGGACGTGCCTCAATAACTTGATCATGTTTTTTGAAGAGGTGACTGATGAGAGCAGGGCGGTGGATGTTGGTTACATGGACTTCAGTAAAACCTTTGACAAGGTGCCTCATGGCAGACTGGTGCAAAAGGTGAAGACACATGGGATCAGAGGTGAAGTGGTAAGATGGATACAGAACTGGTTCGGTCACAGAAGGCAAAGGGTAGCAGTAGAAGGGTGTTTTTCTGAATGGAAGGTTGTGACTAGTGGTGTTCCACAGGGATTGGTGCTGGGCCTCTGTTGTTTGTGGTGTACATAAATGATTTGGAGGAAAATGTAGCCGGTCTGATTAGTAAGTTCACGGATGACACCAAGATTGGTGAAGAGGCATATAGTGTTGAGGATTGTCAGAAGATACAGCAGGACATAATTAGGTTGGGGACTTGGGCAGAGAAAGGGAATGGAGTTTAATCCGGACAAATATGAGGTAATGCATTTTGGTAGGTCTAACAGAGAGGTGCAATATACCGTAAATGGTAAAACTCTTAGGAATATAGAAAGTCAGAGAGATCTGGGCATGCAGGTCCACAGATTTCATAGATTTAATAGAATTTACAGTGCAGAAGGAGACCATTCGGCCCATCGAGACTGCACCGGCTCTTGGAAAGAGCACCCTACCTAAGCCCATACTGCCACCCTATCCCCATAACCCAGTAACCCCACCTAACACTAAGGGCAATTTGGACCCTAAGGTCAATTTAGCATGGCCAATCCACCTAACCTGCACATCTTTGGACTATGGGAGGAAACCGGAGCACCCGGAGGAAACCCTCGCACACACGGGGAGAACGTGCAGACTCCATACAGACAGTGACCCAAGCTGGGAATCGAACCTGGGACCCTGGAGCTGTGAAGCATTTGTGCTAACCACTATGCTACCGTGCTGCCCTGATCTTTGAAGGTGGCAACACAAGTGAATAAGGTAGTCAAGAAGGAATATGGGGGCAGCACAGTGGCGCAGTGGGTTAGCCCTGCTGCCTCATGGCGCCGAGGTCCCAGGTTCGATCCCGGCTCTGGGTCACTGTCTGTGTGGAGTTTGCACATTCTCCCCATGTTTGCATGGGTTTCACCCCCACAACCCAAAGATGTGCAAGGTAGGTGGATTGAGTGCACTAAATTGCCCCTTAATTGGAAAGAAAATTAATTGGGTACTCTAAATTTTAAAAAAATTTTTAAAAGAAGGAATACGGAATGCTTGTCTTCATTGGACAGGGCATCAAGTATAAAAACTGGCAAGTCGTGCTACAATTGTATAGAAACTTGGTAAGGCCGCACTTAGAATATTGCACACAATTCTGGTCACCACACTACCAGAAGAATGTGGAGGCTTTGGAGAGGGGGCAGATGAGGTTTACCAGGATGTTGCCTGCTCTGTAGTGTGTTAGCTATGTGGAGAGGCTTAATAGACTCAAACTGTTTTCATTAGAAAGGCGAAGGTTGAGGGGTGACCTGATAGAGGTCTACAAGATTATGAGGGGCATGGATAGAGTGGATGAGCAGGCACACTTTCCCAGGGTGAAGGCGTCAGTCAGCAGGGGGCATAGGTTTAAGGTCCGTATGGCAAAGTTCAGAGGAGATGTGCAAGGTAGGTTTTTTATGCAGAGGGTGGTGAGTGCCTGGAACGCGATGCCAGGGAAGGTTGTGGAAGCAGATACATTAACGGCATTCAAAAGGCATCTTGACAAATACATGGATAGGATGGGAATAGAGGGATACGGCACAAGGAAGTGCTGATGGTTTTGGCAAAGGTTGGTATCATGGCCAGTACTGGCTTGGAGGGCCAAAGGGCCTGTTCCTGTGCTGTATTTGTTCTATAAGCAGAGACCATGGAAAGATTGCACAGATTTTTTCCTAAAATACACTTGGTGTATCAGATGCAATTTTGTTTTATTAAAAATGATAACCGAACAGCTTCACGGCCACGTTTGCAAATTTACCAACTATCTGATTTTAAAAGTCAACCCAGATTGTCAAACCGCCACAGTAGAATTTTAGCTCACATTCTCCAGATCAGCAGCCCAGTAATATAACCACTGTGGCACGCAATTCAAATGCCACTCACAGTCAATTGTTTGATTTGCGATGCCAGCCGACAGAATCCCTTGGTAGATGTTGGAGAACAGTGTATGGCAGGGGCATACAATGCAGAGAACCAGGCATTCCTAACTGTTTGGGCTCTGACGCAGCCACAGACCGCACTTTGGGAGGGTTACTGACACATCCCCACCAACCCATCCCTCCCCCATTCCGACAATGATGATCCTGGATGCTTCATCGATTTTTTATTTTTAAAACTTCAAAAAGTTGAAGTGAGGGGGGCCTCCATTCACAGTCAGAGTTTTACACCACAGAACGAGACCATTGCCAATCGTGTGTCTGCCAGCCATCTCGCACCTATCCATTCCAATCCCTTTTCCCAGAACTTTGTCCGTAGCCTTGTATGCTATGACATTTCAAGTGCTCATCTGAATGCTTCTTAAATGTTTTGTGGGTTCCAAGCTCTACCACTCCTTTGGGCAGCGAGTTCCAGATTCCCACCACCCTCTGGGTGAAAAGGGTTTTCCTCAAATCCCTTCCAAATTTCCTTCCCCTACCTTAACTCTCTGTCCCCTTGTTATTGATCCCTCTATTAAGGGGAAAGGTTTGTTCCTATCAATGTCCCTCAGAATTTTGTACATCAAATCAGGTTCCCCCTTCAGCCTCCTTGGCTCCAAACGAAAGTGTTATGGGCCAGGGTTTAGAGAACCCCCATAGTGTATCATGGAGTTCACCTGACCCTCAACTTTTAATAGATTGTGGTATGGGGAGCACACGGACCACTCTACAGGTGTGGCGCAGCAGACATCTAACAGTATTTTTTTAAAGCAAAACAATGTTTATTCTATTAACTCAGTTAACCTAGGGGCAGCACGGTGGTGCAGTGGTTAGCACTGCTGTCTCACGGCGCCGAGGTCACAGGTTCGATCCAGGCTCTGGGTCACTGTCCGTGTGGAGTTTGCACATTCTCCCCGTGTTTGCGTGGGTTTCACTCCCACAACCCAAAGATGTGCAGGCTGGGTGGATTGGCCATGCTAAGTTGCTCCTTAATTGGAAAAAATGAATTGGGTACTCTAAATGTATAAAAAAAAGCTTAGTTAACCTTTTTAAAACATACAGTGAACATCTTGGCAGCCATCAATTCAAATACAACACCCCAGGGAATACAACACTAAGTAATCCTTAAACTTTCCTTTTAACATCCATATGATAAAACAAAACCTTTTAACAGAAGCACATCAGGTTTAAATTCACTACTGAGAACAGTTATCACTTTGAATTCACCAAATGGTCAAGAGATAGTCTTTACACGGCGGAGAGAACAACATTACACCTTTTGTGAATGGTTGCAGCTCCAACACTAAAACAAAACCAAAAAACACAGACACACCCAAGTTTTTCTCAAAGCAAAACTAATAAGCAGAGCCAGAGCCCAGCTCCACCCACACGCTGACATCACTGCCGTAACTTGAGCAAACAAACATTTCTTAAAGTGACATTCTCACGACAAAAGCAAATATCAACCTTACAGCCTCTCTTCATCACTGAAATGTTCCAGCCCAGTCAACATCCTGGGGCACATGTTCCCTCAAATACCTGCCTCCTATTCATCATCAGGCATCTGCCCGCCATCTTCAATTGGACAGTGACCCTGCCCTCTTCCCTTTAATTGGCCCTTTTCGGCCAACATCCACATCGACTGAATCTCTACTTCGTTGAAGTTTCTGACTCCCAATTGAGACTGAGGGCAGTGTTCAGAATTCTGCAGCAAACATTTTGCTCTGCCTTGGGAATAAGCCTAAACATCCCATCCCGCTTTCACTAAAAGCAGTCTTATCCCTCTCCCGCCCAAGGTTTTTGGGTTTTTGACTCCGTAGCTCACAGGTAGTAGTTATATCATTGGGATATTGGGGACCCCAGATAGTTGGGTGGATTTGAACTCCATTTGAGTTTGATTGGCCTCGAAACAATGATATGTGTTACCGCCCAGCAACCAGCTTTTCTCATAGAAACTCAATTTACACGAATGGCTCCAGATTGTAACCAATTCCGAAACGGATAGCCATCTCTTTGAGGTGCACTTGGAAAAAAATATTTTAATGTTACTCACTGCACAGATGAAAATTGAAAAGTTGCGTCAGTCATTGCACCCTGAGTCAGAACGTTATGGGTTCAAGTCTCTCTCCCCAGAGACTTGAGCACGTTGCAGTACAGAGGGAATGTCGTACAATCGGAGGTGCGGAATCCGGGAAGGCCGTTACAAAATGAGGTAGTTACTTACCCGATCAGGAGTCATCTGGTTCCCTCCGCCTGCAATCCTAACGCACAGTTAGCTGAGGTGGCCGCCTAAAACAGCCAAGGGGGCCTTGTGTCAGAGTGGCGGGGGCCTTGTGTCAGATTGGCGGGGGCCTTGTGTCAGAGTGGCGGGGTCTTCTACCCCCCCTCCCCCCCCCTCCCCAGTAACCAGGATTCCTGAGAGCAGGCAAACCCCTGGAGCAATCTGGCTTGAGATTGAGATTGAGACTTCCAAGCCAGGATTGAGTGAACTGCCACGAATAGAGAGCTATTCAGAATGTCCCAAAGCTCTTCATAACCAACAAAATGTCGTCACTTGTTCGAAGTAGAAACTGCGGCAGCCAAACTAGACACATTGAGATTGGCCAGGACTTCAGGGGGAACTCCCAAGTAGTTATTTACATTCCACCTGAGTAGGCCAAATGGGTCTCAGTTTCATCACTGTTTATCAAGCACAGTCCACACATGACCATTATCTACAATGACGAGCGTCCCATTGGCCGCAAAGTGCTTTGGAGTGACTTGAGTTCTTGAAGACACAATAGACATGCTGGTTTTCTTTAAATTTACTCACGTTGGTGTCACTGGCTGGGCCAGTGACCCATCCTGCATTGCCCTTGTCCTGAGTGGTGGGCTATTTCAGAGGGCAGTTATGAGTCAACCATATTGTTGTAGGTCTGGACTCACATGTAGGCCAGACCATGTGGGGTTTTACGACCACCAACAATGGTATCATGATCACCATTAAACCATTAGATCCAGATTCAAACTTGATCTTCGCTGGCACAGTGGCTAGCACTGCTAGTGCTCACAGTGCCAGGGACCTGGGTTCAATTCCAATGTTGGGTGACTATCTGTGTGAAGTTTTCACTTTCTCCCCTGTCTGTGTGTGTTTAAGATGGATTGGTCATGGTGAACTGTTCCAAAGGCTCGGTAGAGTCGCAGGGAAGTGGGGCCCAGTCAGAGTGCTCTTTCAGAGGGTCGGTGCAGACTCGATGGGCCAAACAGCCTCCTTCTGCAATGTCGGGACACTATGATTCTGCCATGGTGCGATTTGAACCCGGATCCCGAGAGCAATTACCCTGGGTCTCTGGATTACTAACCCAGTGGCTATACCACTACCCCACCGCCTCCCCTTTCAACTGTCCGGAGGAAAAAAAGCCCAATATCTGTGGGAGGTGTCTGTGTTGGGGAGTCTGCCAGAAAACAGGCCAATCCAATTGAATTTTTTCCTTTTTAGTAACTGCTGGATATTAATAACAACAATGAGGGAGAAGATTGTATAACGTGCATATCTCAGTGAGCTTTGTTGATTTATAGTAATGTCAAGTAGCACCAGGTGTTTCCTTGGAGATTTTGAGCTGCAATTTCCACAGTTCACTTGTGCTTCTCCATGTCTGACTGACAGCAGGAAATAGGAGAGAGCATGAGGAGCAAATAGCCAGCAAACCACACCCCACCCTCTGACTGCAATGAAACACCACATACCCCTACAGGCACAGTGAAGAATTGAAGCGAGCAAACCTTATTAGAAGAACGCCCTTTCTTTGCCAGTTCTAATGCTGCATTTCGGCCCTAACCCCTTGTTATAACCCCCACAAGACCAGGGGGATGAACCGATTAATCTCCTCGGAACCTCGTGGAGTTTGAGCTCCCCCCGTTGACAGGGCAGAGAACCATCAGCGGGATTCTGGACTTGGGACACAAAAGCCGGCCCAGGTAGGAGCGGTGCTGTCATGGCTGGAACTTGAATTGTGCTTGCACATAGTTTATTTTGACGATAAACCTTTTTTGTTGAACTCTCTTACTGGACTCCTCTGTGACCACTAACCCCTCCTCCAGTCCAGTCGTCCCCCTTTCCCACCGATCGCCCTGACTTACACAAGGGCTGCAGTCTGCTGCTGCTGGTGAACTCAACTGATGTTCAGTCTGAGGTTAGGTGAAAGAAGGAGACGAAACTTAAGTGCACTCTGACCCCCATCTCTTCTTCACTGCACCTGTGGACCTGGAACTCCCTAAGCAGGAGGAACTGAGAAACTCCGTGCCCTTTACCCACTCACTGATGGTTCGTTCACTGGCTGGCAAGGTGCAAAATTGGCTCACCATATGCCACATAATTGCCAGTGGGATCTTGCTGCACTCAAATTGGCTGCCGCCTTTTCAAAGTGGCAAACAGGGAGCGCCCGTCATTGGCAGCAAAGAGTTCTGGGAATCCCCAAACTTCAGACAAGTGCTGCGCATCAACGCAAACCTTCTTTTGTTCACATGAGGACAGGTGGATGATGTGGCGTGCCGTTTTAGGCTGGAGAAATTTCCATTTAAAAACCTGTTACAAAACACTTTGTGGACAGATTGTCATTCTTCCATTTTATAAACCAGAATTAAGTGCCTGCTGCAAGATTACGACGCTGAAAAATTCTTAACTTTGTATTTTGTTTTGGAGACCTTGCTTCACTTCCTCTCGTGACAAGATTGGCCCAATTCCACAGCTCCATTGTTTGGTGTGGTTGAGTCAGCATTGAATCTGCCCTGTGGCATATGTGATCACTCTGTGCTTCAATACACTGAGAGCATGCGTAGGGATACACACCGGGTGGTGTAGTGGCACAGTGGTTAGCACTGATGCCTAAGAGCGCCAGGGACGATTCCAGCCTCGGGTGATGTCTGTGTGGAGTTTGCATGTTCTCCTTGTGTCTGCGTGGGTTTCCTCAGAGTCCTCTGGTTTCCTTCCACATTCCAAAGATGTGCAGGTTCGGAGGATTGGCTGTTCTAAATTGTCCCACAGTGTCCAAAGATTGCAGGTTAGCCGGATGGTCATGCTAAATTGCCCCTTCGTGTCCAGAATTTGTAGGTTAGGTTAAGGGGTTATTGGGATAAGGCAGGGGAGTGGGCCTTGGTACAATGCGCTTTCAGAGGGTTGGTGCACACTCGATGGGCTGAATGGCCTCCTTCTGCACTGGAGGGTTTCTATGATTGAATGAAATGAGTTGCATAATCATTTTCTTTTATTTTAAATTTTTTTTCCCAATTTAGCTGGCCAATCCACCTACCCTGCACACCTTTGGGTTGTGAGAATGTGCAAACTCCACATCAAACCCAGGTCCTCGACAGCGTGAGGTAACAGTGCTAACCACTGCATCACCGTGCCACCCTACAAATTGCATAATCATCTCTCATCAGTGATGAGCAGAAAAACCTACTTATTGAATCATTCTGCACATCCTCTGAGATATCCTCTCTGAACAGACGCAAACTGCTCACAGGATGAATTGCAACACTTTCGGGAATCGCCTTGTCATCTAGCCGCCTCTTGAATATATTCAAAGTTTCAGCATCAACTACTTCCTGTGGTAAAGAATTCCACAGGCTCACCACTCTTTGTGTGAAGAAGTGCCTCCTTATCTCTGTCCAAAATGGTTTACCCTGAATCCTCAGGCTGTGACCCCTGGTTCTGGACACACCTATCATTGGTAACATCTTCCATGCATCCACCCTGTCTTGACCTGCTAGAATTTTTACAAGTCTCTAAGGGGCAGCAGGGTAGCATGGTGGTTAGCATAAATGCTTCACAGCTCCAGGGTCCCAGGTTCGATTCCTGGCTGGGTCACTGTCTGTGCGGAGTCTGCACGTCCTCCCCTGTGTGCGTGGGTTTCCTCCGGGTGCTCCGGTTTCCTCCCACAGTCCAAAGATGTGTGGGTTAGGTGGATTGGCCATGCTAAATTGCTCGTAGTATCCTAATAAAAAAGTAAGGTTAAGGGGGGGGTTGTTGGGTTACGGGTATAGGGTGGATACGTGGGTTTGAGTA
This sequence comes from Scyliorhinus canicula, assembly GCF_902713615.1. Taxonomy (NCBI): domain Eukaryota; kingdom Metazoa; phylum Chordata; class Chondrichthyes; order Carcharhiniformes; family Scyliorhinidae; genus Scyliorhinus; species Scyliorhinus canicula. Next base: position 71,300,028 of record NC_052157.1, read on the forward strand.
GGGTGATCATGGCTCGGCACAACATTGAGGGCCGAAGGGCCTGTTCTGTGCTGTACTGCTGTGCTGTACTGTTCTATGTTCTATGTGATACCCCTCATTCTTCTGAACTCCAGCGAGAACAATCCCAACCTAGTCAATCTCTCCTCATATGACAGTCCCGCCATCCCTGGAATCAGTCTGGAAAACCTTCGCTGCACTCCCCCAAGAGCACAAACACACTTCTTCAGAGAAGGAGACCAAAACTGCACTCAATACTCCAAGTGTGGCCTCACCAAGGCCCTGTATAATTGCAGCAACACATCCCTGCTTCTATACTCGAAACCTCTTGCAATGAAGGCCAACATACCATTAGCCTTCTTTACCCCCTGCTGCACCTGCATGCTTACCTTCAGCAAATGATGCACAAGGACACCCAGGTCCCGCTGCACACTCCCCTCTCCCAATTTACAACCATTCAGGTAGTAATCTGCCTTCCTGTTTTTGCTTCCAAAATGAATAACCTCACACTTATCCAAATTATACTGCATCTGCCATTGGTTTGCCCACTCGCCCAACCTGTCCAGATCATGCTGTAGGATCCCTGCATCCTCATCACAATTCTCCCTCCCACCTAATTTGGTATCATCTCCAAACTTTGAGATGTTAAATTTTGTTCCCTCATCCAAATCATTAATATATATATTGAATAGCTGGGGTCCCAGCACCAATCCCTGTGGTACCCCACTGGTTACTGCCTGCCAATTTGAAAAGGACCCATTAATCCCTACTCTTTGTTTCCTCTCTGCCAACCTGTTTTCTATCCACTTCAATACATTTCCCCCAATCCCATACGCTTTAATTTGGCACACTAATCTCTTATGCGGGACTTTGTCAAACAGCTTCTGAAAGTCCAAATATACCACATTGATGCACAATCAATGGACACGAAATGTAGATGAGATCCAAACAATAGGCTTTAATGTGCAAAATGTGTGCCCGGCAGCAGACGTACAGAAGAAAAGCCGACTGCCGGGAAGCACGGGTTCTTATAGGAGACCAAAACTGCACTCAATACTCCAAGTGTGGCCTCACCAAGGCCCTGTATAATTGCAGCAACACATCCCTGCTTCTATACTCGAAACCTCTTGCAATGAAGGCCAACATACCATTAGCCTTCTTTACCGCCTGCTGCACCTGCATGCTTACCTTCAGCAAATGGTGCACAAGGACACCCAGGTCCCGCTGCACACTTGTAGGCGGAGCTACCAACCTCTCAGCCAATCGGTTGAGAGGCACATGACTTACCCGGGCCAATGGGCAGCGAGTCCTCTGCACCAATAGCAACTCACTTCCAGGGTACCATAATACCCCTAGTCATACTACCACATTCACCCCTTGTTGAAAAAGCGGGGGGGGGGGGGGGGGGGGGAAACGCAGACATGAGGGGGTCCCATGAGTATGTGAGACTGGTAGTATGACTAGAGATGTTTAGGTCGTACCATTGCATCGATGGCTGCCCACTGACCCGCAACTTATGTGCAGAAAAAACCAGCAACTATGTACAGTGTATACAATTGGGGGGCAGAAAAATGGGGAACAGGCAAGGAACAAAAAAAACACAAGAGTCCATCCGCAGACAGAAGTCCACCAGTAGGTCACATCGATTCAATCAGTCGAATGGGCGCCTTTGATGTCCTGCTTGACCTGCGCAGTGGTGCCGGCGACGTCGGAGCGGTGGTCGTCTGTGACTCCGGGAGCGATGATCCTGTTCCTGTGTCCATACCCCTGGTCGGAGCTAGCGGGGGCCGGGCCGGGGGAGGGGATTCCTGTCCGCTAGGCCGTGGGGGCGTCGGTGGGGCCGGGGTGCTGGGGGCAGTTGGGGTTGGCGGGGGGGCTGGTGCTGGGGGGTGTGGCCGAGTTCCGGCGGGTGCCAGGTCCCGAAGGGAGACCGTGTCCTGTCGGCCGTCGGGATACTCCACATACGCGTATTGCGGATTTGCGTGGAGTAGCTGGACTCTTTCGACCAACGGGTCCGACTTGTGCACCCGCACGCGCTTCCGGAGGAGAATGGGCCCGGGGCTAGCCAGCCAGGTCGGGAGCGGGGTCCCCGAGGAAGACTTCCTGGGAAAAACAAGAAGACTTTCGTGAGGCGTTTCGTTAGTGGCGGTACTGAGAAGTGACCGGATTGAGTGGAGGGCGTCTGGGAGGACTGCTTGCCAGTGGGAGACTGGGAGATTTCTAGACCATAGGGCCAGCAGGATGGTCTTCCAGACCGTACCGTTCTCCCTCTCGACCTGCCCGTTACCCCGGGGGTTGTAACTGGTCGTCCTGCTAGAGGCGATGCCCCTGCTGAGCAGGAATTGAAGCAGCTCGTCACTCATAAAGGAGGACCCCCTATTGCTATGAATGTATGCAGGGGAACCGAACAGGGAGAAGATGGTGTGTAGGGCTTTGATAATGGTGTTCGTGGTCATGTCGGGGCAGGGGATGGCGAAAGGGAAACGGGAGTACTCGTCAATCAAGTTGAGGAAGTACGTGTTGCGGTTGTTGGAGGGGAGGGGACCTTTGAAGTCCATGCTGAGGCGTTCAAAGTGGCGGGAAGCCTTTATCAGATGCATTTGTTCAGGGAGGTAGAAGTGCGGCTTGCCCTCTGCGCAGATGTGGCATTCCCTGGTCACTGTCCTGACCTCCTCGATGGAGTAGGGCAGGTTGTGGGTCTTTATTAAATGGAAAAAGTGCGTGACCCCCGGGTGACAGAGGTCCGCGTGGAGGGTTCGGAGGCGGTCCACTTGTGCGTTGGAGGCTCGATATAAAAGCCACTCAAACCCCTCAATTAGATTCCAGTCTATAATTCACTCCTGGGTATGTTTTTTTTCCATCCATGGGATATGGGCATCGCTGGCTGGGTCAGCATTTGATATCCATTTTTTGTTTTTTTTAATTTTATTTTTGTTCATAAATTTAGAGTACCCGATCTTTTTCAATTAAGGGGCAATTTACCATGGCCAATTCACCTACCCTGTATATCTTTGGGCTGTGGGGGTGAGACCTATACAGACACGGGGAGAAAGTGCAAGCTCCAAACGGACAGTGACCCGGGCAGGGATTGAACCCGGATCCTCGGCGCCGTAGGCAGCAGTGCTAACCACCGCACCATCGTGTCACCCATTGTTGCTATCCCTGAGCGCATTTAAGAGTCAGCTATGTTGCTGTGGGTCTGGAGTCATATGGAGGCCAGACCAGGTAAGGATGACAGATTTCCTTCCCTAAAGGACATTAGTGAACCAGATGGGTTTTTACGACAATCAACAATTGTGCCATGGTCATCATCAGACTTTTAATTCCAGATTTTTATTGAATTCACAGTTCATCATCTGCCATGGTGTGATTCGAACCCGGGTTCCCAGAGCATTTCCCTGGGTCTCTGGATTATTAGTCCAGTAACAATACCACCATGCCAATGCCTCCCCTATTCTATATAGAAACACATCCAAGCAACTCAATTAAATTCCAGCATGGAACTCACTCCCAGGTCCTTTTTATTCCATATATAAACCATCTGATCCCCATGATTAGATTCCAGTCTGTAACACAGTCCCAGGTGTCTATTATTTTAGTTATAAACTCTGTCAACCCTCAACTAGATTCCGTTTGTAACTCACTCCCAGATATTTGTTATTCTATGTATAAACCACCAGAACTCCTCGATTAGATTCCAGACCTCACTCCCAAGTATCTGATATCCAATACATACAACCTGGACTCCAATTAGATTACAATTAGATTCCAGTCTGTAACTCACTCTCTGGTGTCTGTTATTCTATATATAAATCACCTGAATCCCTCAATTAAATTCCAGTCTGTAACTCACTCCTGGGTATCTGTTATTCTATTTATAAATCATCCAAACCCCTTGATTCGATTCCATCTGTAACTCACACCTGACTACCTGTTATTTTATACATAAACATCACAAATTGCAAGATTAGATTCCAGTCTGGAATTCACGCTCAGGATCTGCTACTCTCTCTCTCTATATATATATATATATACACCCCTGAATCCCTCAATTAGGTCCAGTCAGTAACTCACTCCCTGGTATCTGTTACTCCATATATAAATTATCCCAAACCCCTCGATTAGATTCCAGTCTGTAACTCAGCCCCTGGGCCTTGTTATTCGATGTATCAACCACCTGATCCTCTTGATTACATTCCAGTCTGTAACTCACTCTCTGGTATTTGTTATTCTAAGTATAAACCACCTGAACCCCTTGGTTAGATTCCAGCCCTTAACTCAGTCCCACATCGCTATCATTTTAAACATAACCTTGAATCCTCGATTAGGTTCCAGTCTGTAAAACTCTCCAGTATCTGTTATTTTATAATAATAATAATCTTTATTGTCACAAGTAGGCTTACATTAACACTGCAATGAAGTTACTGTGAAAATCCCCCAGTCGCCACACTCCGGTGCCTGTTCGGTTACACTGAAGGAGAATTCAGAATGTCCAATTCACTGGGGCTGGTTTAGCTCACTGAGCTAAATCGCTGGCTTTTAAAGCAGACCAAGCAGGCCAGCAGCACGGTTCGATTCCCGTACCAGCCTCCCCGGACAGGCGCCGGAATGTGGCGACTAGGGGCTTTTCACAGTAACTTCATTGAAGCCTACTTGTGACAATAAGCGATTTTCAGTCATTTCATTTCACTTACCAGCACATCTTTCAGGACTTGTGGGAGGAAACCGGAGCACCCGGAGGAAACCCACGCAGACACGGGGAGAATATGCAGACTCCACACAGCCAGTAACCCAAGCAGAAATTGTACCTGGGACCCTGGCGCTGTGAAGAAACAATGCTAACCATCGTGCCACCGTGCCGTAGAATGCCGCTAGCTGATATTCTGAATAAAAATCCACTCCAAACCGCTTGATTAAGTTGCAAGCTATAACTCACTTCTGAGTATCTGTTATTCCATACATAAACCACCCTGAACTCAATTATATTCCAGTATGTAACTCTCTCTCAATTATTCTGTATATAAACCGCCCTAACCCCTTGATTAGATTTGAGACTATGCATCGCAGCTGGTTATCTGTTATGCTGTTAAACTCTTAGATCACATACATGCTATTCTATATATAAATCATCTGATCCCTGCAGTTAAATTGTGCACTGTAACTCACTCCTGGATATCTGTTATTCTATACATAAACCACTGAACTCCTGGATTAGATTCCAGCTAGTAACTCACTCCCAGGTATCTGTTATTTGGTGTGTAAACAACCCTGAACCCATCGATTAGATCCAGTCTGCAACTCACTACCTGCTAACTAGTTTTCTATACAAAAATTTACTCCGTATTCCTCAATTAGTTTGCACTCTGTAACTCACTTACCAGTGTCTGTTATTCCAATGATAAACCACCCTGAACCCAACGATTAGATTCCAGTCTGTAACTCACTTCCAGGTATCTGTTATTCTGTATATAAACCACCCCAAATCCCTCGATTAGATTCCAGTCTGTAACTCAATCCCGGGTACCTGTTATTCTATATCTAAACCACGCTGAACCCCTCGATTAGATTCCAGTCTGTAACTCACTTCCGGGTATCTGTTATTCTGTATATAAACCACCCCGAACCCCTTGATTAGATTCCAGTCTGTAACTCACTCCTGGGTATCTGTTATTCTATATATAAACCACCCTGAACCCCTCGATAAGATACTAGTCTGTAACTCACTCCCGGGTATCTGTTATTCTATATATAAACCACCACAAATCCCTCGATTAGATTCTAGTCTGTAACTCACACTCGGGGATCTGCTGTTCTATATATAAACCACCCCCAACCTCTCATTAGTTTCCATTCTGTAACTCACACTCGGGGATCTGCTGTTCTATATATAAACCATCCTCAATTCCTCGATTAGATTCCAGTCTGGAACTCATTTCCAGGTATCTGGTATTCTATATAGAAACCACCTTGAACCCCTCGATTAGATTCCAGTCTGTAACTCACTCCTGGGTATCTGTTATTCTATATATAAATCTCCCGAACCCCTGATTAGATTCCAGTCTCCAACTCACTCCCAGGTATCTGTTATGCTATTTATAAAACTCCCAACCTCTCGATTAGATTCCATTCTGTGATTCACTCCTGGGTATCTGTTATTCTATATATAAACCACCCCGAACTCCTCAATTAGATTCCAGTCTGTAACTCACTCCTGAGTATCTGTTATTCTATATATAAACCACTCCAACCTCTCGATTAGATTCCAGTCTGAAACTCACTCCCGGGTATCTGTTATTCTATCTATAAACCACCCCGAACCCCTCGATTAGATTCCAGTCTGTAACTCACTCCCGGGTATCTGTTATTCTATATATAAATCTCCCGAACCCCTCAATTAGATTCCAGTCTGTAACTCACTCCCGGGTATCTGGTATACTATATAGAAACCACCCTGAACCCCTCGACTAGATTCCAGTCTGTAACTCACTTCTGGGTATCTGTTATTCTATATAGAAACCACCCCGAACCCCTCTATCAGATTCCAGTCTGTAACTCACTCCCGGATATCTGTTATTCTATATATAAACCACACAAAGGCTTCAATTAAATTCCAGTCTGTAATTCACTCCCAGGTATCTATTATTCTGTATATTAACCACTGAACTCCTCGATTAGATTTCAATCTGTAACTCACTCCCGGGTACCTGTTTTTCCATATATAAACCACCTTGAACGCATGGATTAGATTCCAGTCTGTTATTCACTCTCAGATACCTGTTATTTTATATATAGACCACCCAAACCGATCGATAAGATTCCCTTCTGTGACTCACTCACAGGTATCTGTCAGCCTATCTTTAAACTACCCTGAACCACTCGATTAGATTCCAGCCTGTAACGAACTCCTGAGTATTGTAGTGATATGCATCACTGTATATATACAAGGGGTTAATGTAAATACACTACAACTAAGTAACCACTGGAGGGAGCACCAGAGATGTCATGATAGGCAGACACGCAACCAATGGGTCTTTAGAACAGGACACAACCAATGGGTAATCAGGACACCTCGAGCTGGCATTACCAGAAGGGGCCACTACACTACCCAAATAAAAAGGACAAGGCATACAGGCTCTGCCTATTCCACCGGCATAAACCAAGAGAGCAGGACAGGGTTGATGATCAGCAACATCACACCCTACCACATGGTCGAGGGCAAGCTTGCATAGTTAGCAGAGTAGACTGAGTTACTAGAGGCAGATTAGTAGAGTGTCAAACTCATTTAAGAGCATTGTTAATCGTTCAATAAATACGTTAAACTTATCTCCGAGTCTGGAGCATCTTTCAGCAGAGCCTACATCAAGTAGCAGCTTATGTTACTCGAAGTAACATAACACAACAGGTATCGGATATTTTTTGAATAAACATCTGCAAACCCCTCGATTAGATTCCAGTCTGTAATTCACTCTCAGGTACCAGTTATTCTATATAGAAACCACCCCAAACCCCTCAATTAGATTCCAGTCTGTAATTCACTCCCGGGTATCTGTTATTCTGTATATAAACCACCCCGAACCCCTCGATTAGATTCCAGTCTGTAACTCACTCCCGGGTATCTTTTATTCTATATATAAACCACCCCAAACCCCTCGAATAGATTCCAGTCTGTAACTCACCCGCGGGTATCTGTTATTCTGTATATAAACCACCCCAAACCCCTCGATTAGATTCCAGTCTGTAACTCACTCTCGGGTATCTGTTATTCTGTATATAAACCACCCCGGACCCCTCGATTAGATACCAGTCTGTAACTCACTCTCGGGTATCTGTTATTCTGCATATAAACCACCCCAAACCCCTCGATTAGATTCCAGTCTGTAATTAACTCTCGGGTATCTGTTATTCTGTATATAAACCACCCTGAACCCCTCGATTAGATTCCAGTCTGTAACTCACTCCCGGGTGTCTGTTATTCTATATATAAACCACCCCGAGCCCCTCGATTAGATTCCAGTCTCCAACTCACACCCGGATATCTGTTATTCTATATATAAACCACCCCAAACCCCTCGATTAGATTCCAGTCTGTAATTCACTCCCGGGTATCTGTTATTCTATATATAAACCACCCCAAACCCCTCGATTAGATTCCAATCTGTAACTCAGTCCCGGGTATCTGTTATTCTATATATAAACCACTCTGAACTCCTTGATTAGATTCCAGTTCTGTAACTCACTCTTGAGTATCAGTTATACTACAGATAAAACACCGTAAAACCCCTCGACGGTATTAAACACAAAATATTGCAGATGCAGCAAATAAAAACAGAAAATCGTGGAAAGACTCAGCAGGTCTGGCAGCATCTATGGAGAGAGAAACAGAGCCATGATTTATTGGAAAAGAAAGAGTCCGATTTTTGGCACATTCAGAGGCGCAAGCCGCTATTAAACGGGATTCTGCTTCATATTTGGGCTTTGGCAGGGCATTCCTTGCCAGTGCAGGAAGAGATTGGGGTGTTTTTAAATGTTGCCCGGACCTCTGGACCCTCCACTGCGGCATTCAGACCCCTCCCAACACCCCAACATACCAATTAGAAGGTCCTCGAGCCCCCTGCATCTCACCCCATAAGGGCAGAGCATCTCCAGAGCCGAAACAGGTAAGATGCCACCTGAACACTTTGGCACTGCCAGCCTGGCATTGCCCCAGCCAGGATGCCCAGGTGCCACTGTCAGGGTGCCAGGCTGACAGTGAGACAGTGCCTGGGTGGCATCTGCAGTGTCAAGCTACAACGCTGCACAGAGCCCAACCACCTGAGGGCCCACAATCGCCTGGGAGGTCCCCCCAAATGCCAGTAAACCAGTGTGAAAGGGCGCCGGGTTGGGGTCTCCGAGGCTAAGTTGTAGGTCCCACAACATGGGTAACTCTGGCACAGACATATTCAATTGAGCCCAACTGCTCACTTTAGTATGTAAATCTGGATCCCGTGCATAACGCGTGATGACTAGATCTCGTGAAGCTCGCGAAAAGACTCTCATGAGATTTAACGGCCTCGTGCGTCACGAGTAAGGGATGGCGAGGCTGGTAAATGGTGCCTAGAGTTAACTTTTAGATTCTGTGTGACTGCAGGCTCTCAAGAAGAGTGATGTGGTCTCAAAACGCTGACTCTGGGCTGGTCTTTCTGGCTCCTCCACGGTGCTTTTTCGAGTGGTGGATGTGGTTGCTGGTGGAATCTTTTAGTCAAGTCAATGCCTATGGCGTTTAGATGGCTTGCCCATCCCACTGCTCGGGAGCCCACCAAGGGGATGGGGGGGCGGAGATGTGGGGAGGAAGATCCCGCTCTCTGCTTTTCTCTCTCTCTACGTGATGCTACCAGAGCAGAATATTCCCAGCATTTGCTCGTTTCATTCCACTTGATCCCAACCTGTAACTCACTCCCAGATGTTTGATATTCTATATATAAACCCCAAGGACCCCTTGATTAAGTTCCAGCCTATAACCCACTCACTTTCATCCTTTGATTTGAGTTGCACTGACCCTCAGTTACTGTTAAATCAGCTTCATGTCAGAGGCAGCACGGTGGTGCAGTGGGTTAGCCCTGCTACCTCACGGCGCCGAGGTCCCAGGTTCGATTTTGGGTCACTGTCCGTTGGGAGTTTGCACATTCTCCCCATGTTTGTGTGGGTTTCGCCCCCACAATCCAAAGATGTGTAGGCTAGGTGGAGTGGCCACACTAAATTGCCCCTTAATTGTAAAAAATGAATTGGGTACTCTAAATTTATAAAAAAACATTCAGCTCATGTCATGCACAATATGAGCAGTAGGTGGCACCAGAGTTCTCTCTTTGCAAATACTAAAAATTAAACGGATTTGTTTTTGAAAAAGCTTTACATTTTGGAATTATTGATTTCTACAACAATGTAGTGTTTGTTGTTCGGAGATTGCATGACGGACACATGGTGACACTGCTGTCTTACAACACCAGGGACCCGGGTTCAATTCCGACCTTGGGTGACTGTGTGGAGTCTGTACATTCTCCCCGTGACTGCATGTGTTTCCTCCGGGTGCTCCGGTTTCCTCTCACAGTCCAAAGATGTGCAGGTTAGGTGGATTGGCTATGTTAAATTTCTCCTTTATGTCCAGGGATGGGGTTGCAGGGATAGGACGAGGGAGTGGGCCTAGGTATGGGTGTCTTTCAGGGGGTCGGTTCAGACCCGATGGCCCGAATGGCCTCCTTCTGCATTGTAGGAATTCTATGATTCTATAAGTGTTGCTCTCATGACATAAACACAAACAAAACTGCCAAAATTTGCATTTAAACAATCCTTCTGCCACCACAGAATGTTTTACAACCAATTAAGTAATGACTGTTGTAATGTAGGTGATGTGGCAGCCAATATCCACACAGCTAGATCCACAAACAGAAATTAGATAATGACCAGGTCTCAGAGTGTCATTGGTTGAATAATTAGCCTGACATCGGTGGTGGGGAAAATGCTGGAGTCAATTATTAAGGATGAAAAAATGAACATTTGGAAAGCGGGGACAGGATCGGCCCAAGTCAGCATGGATTCACTAAAGCGAAATCATGCTTGACAAATCTTCCAGAGTTTTTTGTGGATGTGACCAGTGGAGTGGACAAGGGTGAACCAGTGGATGTTGTGTATCTGGACTTTCGAAAGGGTTTTGACAAGGTCCCACACAAGAGATTAGTGAGCAAAATCAAAGCTCAAGGTATTGTGGGTAATGCATTGACGTGGATCGAGTGCTGGTTGGCAGACAGGAAGCAGAGAGTGGGAATAAATGGGTCCTTTTCAGAGTGGGGTACTGCAGGGTTCAGTGCTGAAGCCCCAGCTGTTCACAATATGAATTAATATTTTGTTTTGAAATCTTTTTACTGACATTTCTCATATTTATAAACAATAGTATATATACATCACATATAGACATTGTCTTTCATTTAATTGACCCTATATACATTTCGCTGCCCACTGGATCCTTCCCCCGCTGCCCCCCCCCCCCCCCCCCCCACCCCCTCCCACCACCACCACTTTGGCTTTAGCTGTGTTTTGCTTTTTGTTTCAGGGAAAAGGAAGGGGTATATCCCCCTCCCTCCTCTTCCCTTCTTTTGTTCCCACCTTCCTCCATCTTCAATACCCCCCCCCCCCCCCCCCCCCCCACCCCGGGTTGTGCAGTCCTTTGGTTCCTCATCTATCTTGGTTTTTTATTTTTAACCTACTCCTCATTGCTGGCCTCGCACAGATTTTGGAACAGGTCGAGGAACTGCCCCCAAGTATCCAGGAAGCCTTCCTCTGACCCTCGGATGGCATACTTAATCTTCTCCAGGTGGAGAAATTCCGAGAGGTCAGCGAGCCAGTCTGTAGCTTTGGGTGGTGCTGCCGATCGCCAGCCGAGCAGGATTCTCCGGCGTGCGATTAGGGAAGCGAAAGCCAGGGCGTTGGCCCCCTTCCCCATGTGTAACTCTGGCTGCTCCGATACCCCGAATATTGCCACTATTGGGCATGGCTTCACCCTCACCCCCACAACCTTGGACATTGCCTCGGAGAAGGCTGTCCAGAACCCAGCAAATTTCGGACAAGCCCAGAACATGTGGGTGTGGTTGGGCGGGCCCCTCTGGCACCGTTCACATTTATCCTCCACCTCCGGGAAGAATCTGCTCATTCAGGTTGTGGTCAGGTGCGCTCTGTGCACCACTGTGAGCTGCATTAGGCTGAGCCTTGTGCAGGAGGAGGTGGAGTTTACCCTGCTCAGTGCTTCACTCCAGTGTCCCCACCCTAGCTCTGTCCCCAGTTCGTCCTCCCATTTATGTCTAGTCTCGTCCAGTGGCTTTCGTGCTCTGTCCAGTAACTGTCCATATATTTTCCCACATAGCCCCCCATTTTTGCTGCTTGTGCCTATCAGGTCCTCTCGTCGTGTAGAACCTATCAGATTCTCTAGTAGGGAATGAAGGCAATACTGCAAATCCTGAAAGAGTTTGGAACCTTTTCAGGCTGCAAATTTAACTTGGGCAAAAGTGAGGCATTCCCAGTGAACCCAAATGGGAGAGGAGCAGAGCTGGAGGGGCTCCAGTTTAAAATGGCCTAGAACAGATTCCGTTACCTGGGAATTCAGATAGCCAGAAACTGGACACAGATCCAGTTTGGATGTGGAACCTGACCAGCCTGGTGGAGGAAGTAAAAAAGGACCTTCAAAGGTGGGGCTCACTCCCACTCCCCCTGGTGGGGAGAGTGCAGACCATCAAGATGAACTGCCAAGGTTCCTCTTCCTGTTCAAATCCATCCCCAAGGCCTTTTTCCAAAACGTAGACAATCTAATCATGGCATTTGTGTGGGGAGGGTAAGAACCCGAGAATTCCCAAACTGATACTGCAAAGAAGGGAAATCAAAGGGGGCTTGGCCTTACCAAACCTACAATAGTAACACTGGGCAGCAACGGCAGAAAGAGTGAGGGAATGGGGACAAGAACCCGACACAGATTAGGTACAAATGGAGGAGGCATCCTGTAAAGGAACGACCCTCCGGGCCCTGGCCACAGCAGCACTCCTATCCCCCTCAGCAAGGTGCACAATGAGCCAAGTGGTAGCGGCCACGCTGAGAACGTGGACCCAGCTGAGACAACACTTCAGGATAACCAAAATGTCCCCTATGGCCCCCCACCTGCGACAATCACAGATTCCCCTCAATCTTGCTAGATGCCACCTTCAAAGGATGGAGGCGGGAGGGGGCACACTGATTGTCGGGGGCTTCTATGTAGTGCGCAGACTGGCAACACTGGACGAACTGACGAGGAAGTGGAAACCAGCAAATGGACAGGAAATGAGGAAATGAGACATCTCCAAACAAAATACTTCCTCTGCAAAGAGACAGTAGCGTACCCCGGGCTCCAGAAACCACACTAGTAGAGGACCTGATAGACACAAGCACAATATACATTAATGAGGTGGATGAAGAAATTGCATACAATATCTCCAAATTTACATATGACACGAAGCTGGGTGGCAGTGTGTGCTGTGAGGAGGATGCAAAGAGGCTGCAGGGTAACTTGGACAAGCTGGCTGAGTGGGCAAATACTTGGCAAATGAAATATAACGTGGGTAAATGTGAGGCTATCCACTTTGGTGGCAAAAACAGGAAGGCACATTATTATCCGAAGCTTGGCAGTTTAGGAAAAAGGAAGTGCAACGAGACCTGGGCATCATGATGGAACAGTCGTTGAAGGTTGGCATGCAGGTACAGCAGGTGGTGAGGAAAGCTAATAGCATGCTGGCCTTCAGAGCAAGAGGATTTGCGTATAAGAGTAGGAATGTCTTGCTGCAGTTATATAGGGCCTTGCGGAGGCCACACCTTGAGTATTGTGTGCAGTTTCAGTCTCCTAATTTGAGGAAGGACATTCTTGCTATTCACAGCGTCCAGTGAAGGTTCACCAGACTAATTCCTGGGATGGCTGGACTGACATATGGAGAACGACTTGATCCCCTGGGCTTATACACTAGAATTTAGAAGAATGAGAGGAGATCTCATAGAAACATGTAACATCCTAATGGGACTGGACAGGCTAGATAGGGAAAGAATGTTCTCGACATTGGGGATGTCCAGAACTATGGGTCACAGCCTAACAATAAGGGGTAAGCCATTCAGGACTGAGATGAGGAAGAACTTATTCTCTCAGAGAGTTGTGAACTTGTGGAATTCTCTACCCCGGAAAGTTGTTGAGGCTAGTTTGTTAGATATATTCAAGAGGGAGCTGGACGTGGTCCGTGCGGTTAAAGGGATCAACGGGAAAGTGGGATTGGGATATTGAATTTGCATGATCAGCCATGATGATACTGAATGGTGGTGCAGGCTCAAAGGGCCGGCAGGGTAGCATGGTGGTTAGCATAAATGCTTCACAGCTCCAGGGTCCCAGGTTCGATTCCCGGCTGGGTCACTGTCTGTGTGGAGTCTGCACGTCCTCCCCCTGTGTGCTTGGGTTTCCTCCGGGTGCTCCGGTTTCCTCCCACAGTCCAAAGATGTGCGGGTTAGGTGGATTGGCCATGCTAAATTGCCCGTAGTCTCCTAATAAAAGTAAGGTTAAGGGGGGGGGTTGTTGGGTTACGGGTAGAGGGTGGATACGTGGGTTTGAGTAGGGTGATCATGGCTCGGCACAACATTGAGGGCCGAAGGGCCTGTTCTGTGCTGTACTGTTCTATGTTCTATGTCCTGCACCTATTTTCTATGTTCCTGGCCAGAAAGGTTGAAGTGGATGAGGAGAATGAGGAAGGATGGTTTACCATAGTTGTAGCCACATAAGGAGCCGGATTCTCCGGTTCCCCAGCCACATGTTTCTCGGTGGTGTGCCATTTTTTTGGCGGTGGGATTCTGTCTTCCATTGTTTATCAATAAGAATTTCCCATTGAAGCCATCCCACACCACCGGGAATCCCCTGGGCAAGGGTGTGCTGCCGGCCAGAGAATTGTCCCCACCCCCCCACCCCCCCGGCACAATTCTCTGGCCAGCGATGGGCCAAAGTCCCGCTGCCGTCATGCAGTTCCCGCCGGCGTCGATCAAACCACCTGCCTTACCGGCGGGAACAGGCGGCACGGGCAGGCTCCGGGGTCTAGGTGGGGGATGCGTGGCCCCCACGGTGGCCTGGCCCGCAATAGGAGCCCACCGATCAGCGGGCGGGCCTGTGCCGTGGGGGCACTCTTTTGATAGAATCATAGAATTTCATAGAATTTACAGTGCAGAAGGAGGCCATTCGGCCCATCGAGTCTGCACCGGCTCCTGGAAAGAGCACCCTACCCAAGGTCAACACCTCCACCCTATCCCAATAATCCAGTAACTCCACCCAACAATAAGGGCAAGTTTGGACACTAAGGGCAATTTATCATGGCCAATCCACCTAACTTGCACATCTTTATGACTGTGGGAGGAAACCGGAGCACCCGGAGGAAACCCTCACACACACGGGGAGGATGTGCAGACTCCACACAGACAGTGACCCAAGCCGGAATCGAACCTGGGACCCTGGAGCTGTGAAGCGATTGTGCTATCCACAATGCTACTGTGCTGCCCGTCCTTCCACCTTCGCCATAGTCTTCACCATGGCTGAGGTGGAAGTGACCCCCTCCCCTGTGCATGTGCAGGGATGACGTCAGCAGCCACTGATGCGCCAGCGCATGCGCGGACTTCCGCCGGCCGGCGAAGTCCCTTCGGCTTGGAAGGCCTTTGGCGCCACGCCAGCCGGTGGAGCGCCAACCACTCGGCGCGGGCCTAGCCACTCAAGGTTAGGGCTTGGCCCCTAAAGGTGCGGAGAAATCCGCACCTTTGGGGCAGCCCAACGCCAGAGTGGTTCACGCCACTCCATCCCGCCGGGACCCCCCGCCCCGCCGGGTAGGGGAGAATCCCGGCCAAGGTGTAATTTGTGATATTGATAGGTTTATTTTGTGCTAGGATTGAGGTAGAAACCTGGAAGGGACTTAGATGTGGAGTTTTGAAAAAGATGGGAAAGGATGTGGGAGGCTGCACAGGAACATAGGACTTAGGAGCAAGGAGTAAGCCATTCAGCCCTCTGAGCCCGCTCTGCCATTCAATAATATCATGGCTACTTTGGCTGTGGTAGGATGGAATTGTGGCGATATTGGCACTGGACTAGTAACCCAGACACTAGTAACAGTGGGGGTGTCAATTACAAGGGGTCACGATTTCAAGGTGAGAGGGGGAAAGTTTAAGGGAGATGTGCGTGGAAAGTTTTTATTATGTGCGTGGAAAGTGGTGCCTGGAATGCTTTGCCAGCGGAGGTGGTAGAGGCGGGCATGATAGCATCATTTAAGATGCATCTGGACAGATATATGAACGGGTGGGGAACAGAGAGAAGTAGACCTTGGAAAATAGGCAACAGATTTAGATAAAGGATCTGGATCGGCGCAGGCTGGGAGGGCCGAAGGGCTTGTTCCTGTGCTGTAATTCTCTTTGTTCTTTGTTCCACTCCTCTCTGGGGAAGAAAATTCCACAGACTAACCACCCTCTGGGAGAAAAAACATTCTCCTCATCTCAACCTTAAAAGGGAGACCTCTTTATTCTTAAACTGTGACCCTCTAATCTAGAGGGTCGGTCAGCACATTTGGCTAGACGGCTGGTTTGAGATGCAGAGCGATGGTTCAATTCCTGTACTGGCTGAGATTATCCATGAACATCTCAACCTTGTCCCTCGCTTGAGGTGTGGTGGCCCTCAGGCTAAATCACTACCAGTCAACTCTCTCTCACAAGAGGAGAGAGAGCAGCCTATGGTCCTTGGGACTCTGGTAACATGTAATTCCAATCTGCCTGAGAAGAGGAAAAATCCTCCGGCGTCCACAGGTTCTTTTATGTTTCAATAAGATCATTCTTCTAAACTCCAGTAGGCTGGACCTGTTCAACATCTCTTCCCGTTCCTGAGTCCCAAGGAATGAGTCAAGGGAAGCCACTCTGTACTGCTTCAAATGCATCTCCGGTCATCGAGATTCTCTGTTCCCGCTGGCAGTGCACCCCTGCCCCCGGGTCTCCTGGCGGCATGGGTGTTGTCAATCGGAAATCCCATCGACAAGCAACTGGAAGAGAGAATCCCACTGCCAGAAAACGGTGCACCGCTGAGAAATATGCGGCTGGAGCACCGGAGAATCCTGCCAAGTATTCCAGATGTGGCCTCACCAATTTCCTGGACATCTTCAGTAAAATGTCCCGACTTTTATATTTTGTCCCCCTTGCGATAGACACCAACATTTCAGTTGCCTTCCTCTTCACTTGCCTCTGCATATGAATTTGTGTGATTCAGCAAGGAGTTTGGAGAGGGAAATTAGGTTTGGAATAAGGTGATAGCTTTCATGGATCAAAGGCAAGGTATTTTTTTATTCGAGGGAAGGAGTGATGACAGCAAATTTGAAGGAGAGTGGGACAGAACCGGGGGGGAGGATTGTTAGCTATCCTGGGGGCCAGTAAGGGCAGTTGGATGGCCCGCTGTTTCATGGGGGGTAGGGAGAAGGGAGTAAAAGATGAGTCTAATGGGCAAGATGACCTTGGATGGGTTGTATAGAACTGAATGGGATGTGCAAAATGAGAGTGCAATGTGTGCCTGTCCTCCTTCCACCGGAGGGAGCTGGTTCACAATAAAGGTTGCAATCTCTGAATATGTAGGGACAGGAATAGGCTATGCCACCCGTTGAGCCTGCTCTGCAGCAATGCAATCATGGCTGGTCGGATTCTTCGATTATTTTTACCCACACAATACCTGTACCCCTGTTGCTCGTTCTACTGTTAGTGTGATTAACACGCCTCCAATAAAGGACATGTGCTTAACACTGGTTTGGCTCTGTATCTGTATCTATGCTCTGGAGTCGCCAGGTGCCGTAAGAGACACCGTCACAAGTATATCAAGGTCAAGTTCAAAGCAATAAATCTAAACACCGATCAGTAAGTCCAAACAATTAGTGTTTATTATAACAAATATAATAAATACTCATGCACACGCTAAAAGATTAATACGTATTTCTACTATTAAACGACTAAATACTTATCTAGAAAGGAACAGGCAAGGTCAGGGGGCAAGGCCTTCGTCCCGTTCTTGGTCTGCAACTTCTGGTTATTAAAGTCGGCAAGAGTATTAGCAATGCCTGGGTCACGTAGCGATCGTTGTTTTGGCACTTACTGATAGATGGCTGATGCTCAACGGCCGGTGATGAAAGACAGGATCTGGAGGCTGGAGTCGGAGTCAGGATGCAACAGCCTAGGCCGGAGTCAGGAAGCAACAGACCGAATCATGTGCGGGACCTTCTTTTTATAGGTCCCAGGAGGTTCAGGCCCCCTTGGGGTGGTTCCCTCATCGATTGGGTCTTTCCCGATCGATACGTTTTGAACTCCCCTATCCTGGGGTCGTTTCTCGATGGCTGGGGCGGTCCCTAGGGCTCATTGTCCTGGTTTCTCTGGCGCCATCCTGGCTGGGTAGCTATAGAAAAGTATCGATTGATACTTAAACTGTTTCTATTGTATCTGGGACTGGGCCGGTATCACCTCATTAGTATGCAGATCGCTTTCCTATTTGCACCTTTGGCTGAGTTTCTGCAACTGCCTTGAAACCGGTTTTGTAAGTGCAAAATGCTAAATGCTTCTGCAAGCTGTGTGTCCTTACTATGGCTGTTTTTCCCTGTATTCCTTGCGGTTCTCCATTTTGTAGACTGGTGTCCATCTTAGATGGCTACACCCCCTTACATCATTGTTAATCAGAAATCTTTCAAACTCTGCTTTAAACACGTTCAATGACTGAGTTTCCACAATCCTCTGGGGTAGAGAATTCCAAAGATTCACAACCCCTTTATTTCCTGGTCCGGCACTTCACAGTTTAGGGAAACATCTTGCCTGCACCTACCCTGTCTATTCCTTGAACTAGTTTGTAGGTTTCAATGAGATCACGTCTCATTCTTCGAAACTCTAGAAAATACAGGTCCAGGTGTCCCAAGCTCTCTTCACGAGAGAGTGGCACGGTGGCATAACGGTTAGCACTGCTGCCTCACGGTGCCAGGGACCTGGATTCTATTCTAGCCTAGGATGATTGTATAGAGTTTGAGGGGCTTTCCTTCAGGTACTCCGGTTTCGTCCTACAGTCCAGAGATGTGCAGATTGGATGGATTGGCCACGCTAAACAATTGCTCCTTGGTGTCCAGAGATGTGCAGGTTAGGTGGGTTTATGGGGCGGGGGCAGGGGATTGGGTAAAGGTGGGTTTATGAGGAGAGGGCAGGGGATTGGGTATAGGTGGGGTGCTCTTTTGGATGGTCAGTGCAGACTCGATGGGTCGAATGAACTCCTTCGGCACTGTAGGGATTCTATGTTATTCCTGCTGTTTGTCAATGGGATTTCTCATTGATACCACCCCATTCCCCCGGGAAACCTGTGAATAGGGATGCACTGGAAGTGGGAAAAAAGAATCCCAATGGCTGGAGATTTCCGGCCTGGATGTTTGAACATCTGCAGTGTTCAGTCGGTTGGATTTGAGACACTGAACTGGTAGCTCCCATTTCGAACCTCTTCTGTTTCAGAAGGGAAGTGAAAAAGAGTTTGTGTTCAGATTGCTGAGAGGGTTTCTTGTCACTGACAGAAATGCCAATCCCTCTAATGGTGGGAATGAATTTCTGATTGAAGATGTTGGTTAATGGAAGCTGCAAGGATAAAAGAGGGAGAAAGATATAGGGCAGGATTCCCCGTCGCCCGACGGCGAAATTGGGAATGATGATCGGGCGGAGAATGGCTCCCGATGCGGGAATGCTGGCAGACGCCGGTTTGACGGCGGTTGCAATGCTCCATCCTCTCCAAATTGGCATCATTGAGACACGTGCAGCGCAATCGCAACCCCGTTGGGATGTCATTAGCGGACCCACTTCGGTGGCGCGGGCCACTTGTGGCCTCAGCAGTCGTGAGCCTGGTGTGGCGGCTGATGAGAGAAAGAGCGGCGAGTGTCCGGCACGGCCACACTCGGCCAAGATTCATGCCGCTGGCCGGGGGTCTTCTCCCAGGGCTGGAGGTGGGTGGCCATGAGCTGGGCTGTGAGGTTGGGGTGGGTGGGTACGCGGTCCAGCACAGCAGGCACCATCTTTTCCAGCGCGGTCGGTGCGTATGTGGGGGATGTAGGTGTAAGCGCGGCTGCAGCTTGTGCAGCATGGACCCGGTGATTCTCCAACCGTTTTCCGCGCAATCCGTGGGTGTTTCACGCAACGCTAGTGGTAGCTTCTAACTGGTAGTGGAATCGGTACGGGATTCTCACCGATTTTCCTAACGAGAAAAACCACAGGGGCAATTCTCCCAAATGGAGCCCAAGTGTTTGCGCCGTCATGAAGTCGACCAGGCCCGGGTACGACCGATTCTGCCGATTCATCACGGCACTGGAGCAGCTCCAGCCTCCCTTCCCAGCGCCAAATTGGCACCGCGCCAACCCGCGCATGCGCGGGGGACTTCTTCCGCGTGCCGGCACCGACTCAACATGGTGTCGGTGTTCAGGGGCCGGCCATGCAGGAAAGTAGGCCGGGGGGGGGTGAAGCCGGCCCACCAATTGGTGGGCCCCGATCGCGGGCCAAACCCCATCAGAGGCCCTCCCCGGGGACGGAACCCCACCCCCCCCCCTCCCCACAGGCCGCCTCGCGACCATTTGCGCAGAGTTCCCGCCGGCAGCGACCGGGGTGAAAGGCGCCGGCGGGTCTCTGGTGCTTCCACACAGCAGCTCGGCCCATCCGGGCCGGAGAATCGACGGCCCCGCCGATTCTAGCAGCCCGCGGCCGGTGCCGTGCCAGTCGCAAATGGCGCCAATTCTCTGCACCTCGGAGAATCGCATGCCGGCGTTGGGGCATCGTGGCACGGTTGCGGCAATTCTCCGGCCCAACGTGGGGCTCGGAGAATCGCCCACCACGGATCCTCCTCGGGCTTCGGCACTTAGCCTCAGGAATGGAAAATGTAGCACATAGCGTTAGAGAGAAAGAGAGGGAGAAAAAGAGAATGACAGAGAGAGACAGTACTAGAAAGAGAGAAAGAGAAAAAGAGAGTGGCTGAGAGAGAGAGCGTTAGAGAAAGAAAAAGAGAGTGACTGAGTGTGGTGAATGTATAGTACTAGTAATTCACCAGTGTATTAGTACCATGTTCTGCCATTGTATTACAGCTATGTTATGTTGTTGACCTTGTGGGCTCCACCTATGGGCCATTGTGTGGCTTCACCCACAGGGGGATATGTTGGGGCATGTATGGGCTCCGCCCATGGCTCCTCCCCTTGAAAGGAAGTATAAAGAGCAGTTGACCTGTAAGCGGTTCACAGTATTGTACTAGTCGCAGGCAGGCTCTGTTCTAAGCTGATTAAAACCTCGGTTTACGCGCGACACATCTTCACCACTCGCGGTACCTCGGGGCGTCGCTAGATGACTACCTACGCGACCACAAAGCCCTCGCATGCAACTGTAATTACCAGGCCGTTATGGCCACTCAGCACATGGAACTCGCCGTCCAAGACGTCGACGTGGCGGGAGTCCGGTCGAATTATGTGAGACAGCGCCTGCTCGAAAAAGGGGCCCAGGACCTGAACGACATGGTAAAGTTAGCCACCTATCTGGAGGTTGCGTTTCAGAGCTTTACTACGTTCCCGGCTGACCACACGACCCACTCGTGGGCTCCCGACCAATGACTACCACAGGCCTGTGCCCCGCGGCCGCCTGCCCATCATGGGGGGCTACCCTGCTATTTCTGCGGCCAGTCTCACACCCCTGACAGCACTGCCTGGCCCGCAACGCGAACTGCAGCAGCTGCAGAAGAAAATGGCATTTCACCAAAGTTTGCCTGAACAGGTCTAAGAACTCGAACTCACAGGCCCGATCCTCAGACTCACAGGCCTGCAGACCCCGC
The DNA here is from genome assembly GCF_902713615.1 of Scyliorhinus canicula. NCBI lineage: Eukaryota > Metazoa > Chordata > Chondrichthyes > Carcharhiniformes > Scyliorhinidae > Scyliorhinus > Scyliorhinus canicula. Next base: position 71,321,431 of record NC_052157.1, read on the forward strand.
AGTGTGGCAGCGTGTCTGCCGACTCCGCCCCCTGCAGATGCATCATCAGCCTCGTGCTATCAGTGGGGGCAGCCATTTTCCAGCCCTCGCAGCACGTGTGATCCATGGGGGCCGCCATCTTGGACGCCATCTTCCTCACCGCCCGCCACGCTCGACCAATGGGGGCCGCCAACTTGGCCATCCTCCCCCACGCGGCCGGCCACGTGCAATCCATGGGGGCCGCCATCTTGGACGCCATCTTCCTCGCCTCCCACCACGCTCGACCAACAGGGGCCGCCATATTGGCCGGCATCTGCTACACCGCTTGACGCGTTTAATCAATATGGACAGTCATCGCTGGGCTGCCCCAGCACCTCCAACCACACCGCCGGCTACCCGCAGCTCAGTGCGGTCACCCTGGACCAGTCGCGACCCAAGCACCTCCGGAGCTCCATGATGGCCGTCCGGGTTAACGGGCCCGAGACGCCTTGCCTCTTCGACTCCGGGAACACAGAGGGCTTCATTCACCTGGACATGGTAAGGCGCTGCTCGCTCCAAATGTTCCCGGCGCAACAAACCATCTCCTTCGTCTCTGGATCCCACTCGGTGCAAATCCAAGGGTGCACTACTGCAACCCTCGCAATACAGGGCGCTGAGTACACTAACTTTAAATTATCTGCGCTGCTCTCCTATTGGAACTGGACTTCCAATGTAACCTCAGGAGCCTAACCCTGAAGTTCAGGGGGCCCCTGCCCCCACTCACCACATGCAGCCTCGCGACCCTAAAAGTTGACCCTCCCCCTCTCTTCGCAAACCTCACCGCCGACTGCAAGCCAGTCGCCACCAGAAGCAGGCGGTACAGCATGCAGGACAGGACGTTCATTAGGTCCGAGGTCCAGCGTCTCTTGCGGGAGGGTGTCATCGAGGCCAGCAATAGCCCCTGGAGAGCTCAGGTGGTGGTCGTCAAGACCAGGGGAAAGTTGCGGATGGTGGTTGATTACAGCCAAACCATTAACCGGTATACGCAACTCCATGCGGACCCCCTTCCCCGGATTGCAGACATGGTAAACCAGATCGCACACTACCGGGTGTTCTCCACGGTGGATCTGAAGTCTGCATATCACCCGCTCCACATCCGCCTGGAGGACCGCCACTACACAGCTTTTGAGGCAGACGGCCGCCTCTTCCACTTCCTCCGGGTCCCCTTTGGCATCACGAATGGGGTCTCAGTCTTCCAAAGAATGATGGACCGAATGGTGGACCAGTATGGGCTGCGGGCCACATTTCTGTACTTGGACAATGTCACCATCTGCGGCCATGATCAGCAGGACCACACGCCAACCTCCACCTATTTCTCCAAACCGCCCAAACCCTCAATCTCACCTACAACATGGAGAAATGCGTTTTCCGCACAACCAGACTAGCCATCCTCGGCTACGTCGTGGAGAACGGGGTCCTAGGGCCCGACTCTGACCGCCCGCCACGGATCCTCCTCTGGCTTCGGCACTTAGCCTCAGGAACGGAAAATGTAGCACATAGCGTTAGAGAGAAAGAGAGGGAGAAAAAGAGAATGACAGAGAGAGACAGTACTAGAAAGGGAGAAAGAGAAAAAGAGAGTGGCTGAGAGAGAGAGCGTTAGAGAAAGAAAAAGAAGAGAGTGACTGAGTGTGGTGAATGTATAGTACTAGTAATTCACCAGTGTATTAGTATCATGTTCCGCCATTGTATTACAGCTATGTTATGTTGTTGACCTTGTGGGCTCCACCTATGGGCCATTGTGTGGCTTCACCCACAGGGGGATATGTTGGGGCATATACGGGCTCCGCCCATGGCTCCTCCCCTTGAAAGGAAGTATAAAGAGCAGTTGACCTGTAGGCAGTTCACAGTATTGTACTAGTCGCAGGCAGGCTCTGTTCTAAGCTGATTAAAACCACGGTTTGTTTCTACTCGTGTCTTTGAGTGAATTGATGGTCACATCACTGAAAGAGAGAGAAACAGTGTTAGAGAGAGAGAAAGAGAAATAGAGTGAAACAGATTGACAGGATTGGAGAGATGAGGAAAAGAGAGTGTCAGAGAGAAAGAGAGACAGGGTTAGAGGGAGCGAGAAGGAGAAAAAGAGAAGAGACAGAGAGCTAGAGAGAGTTAAGCAGAGAGAAACCTTTGGCCACAAGTCCAGCAGGTAATGGTCTGCGCAGAATATCCTCAAGGCCAATTGGGAAAAGGAGATGGTGGATTCCTGAGCAGAAGTCAAAGTCATTTGGTAGAATGCCTCACCAGCAGAATCTTCAAATAAGCACCAAGGCCTAGCTTGGCTGGTGGTGAGGAAGATCCTCTTCATCAGATCCTTCTTACACGCCCAGATTCATATCCCATCTGCATGTTGCCTTCGAGGTGACTGTGTGCGGAAGAGATGGTTGCCATCTCCTGTGGAATGTGCCTTTGCACAGAATGTCTCGAGAGAAAGGGGAGTTGATTTTTGTTGAGATTCATCCTGAGTAATTTAGGACTCTGTGCTCTATGGGCTGTTCCCAGGGACGCAAACTGAGACAAACATCAGCTGATGCTGGAGGATCATCAACTCGGTGAAAGTCGCTCTTTTGTCTGCCCGAAACCTATTGGTCTTCCAGTGATAAGTGTTGTCCTGACCCAGTGTTGCAGACTGGCACATTCCAAAGCTCAGGACTACGTGCTGAGGGACGCATTAAACCTTGGGGCAGCTACCGTAGAGGCGCAACGGGGGAAGGTTGCTACCTATGTTCTTTCAGACATAGTGAACTGAGGGGAGTGGAATTATACAGAACCCCCTCGGACTGTATGACTGACATTGAATGTATAGGGTAAGTATGACATGTATCACAATTGTATTGAAGCACCTCACAGTAAATGCGATCTGTGTAGAAAAGCTCAATATCTTTGCACCATTTGTAATGACCATTTTGAAATGTCTGTAATGTTTCTTTGACCGTATTGAAGCACCTCAGAAAGCTGCAGGATCTATGTAGAGAACCTGAGTATTATTGCACTTTCTATGAAGACCATTCTTTCAGGTATGGAGCCGAATATTATTTAAATGGAGAAAGATTGCAGAAAGCTGCAGCACGGAGGATTTGGGGGTCCTCGCGCATAAATCACAAAATACTAGCATGCAGACCGGGCAAGTCATCGGGAAGGCAAATGGAATGTTGATCTTTATTTAAAAGAAAATGGAGTATAAAAATAGGGAAGTCTTGCTAAAACAATACAAGGAACTAGTCAGGCCACATGGTGCCTACATCTTATAATCTTATACCAATATCCAGCAGTACTTTGTAATCAACAATTGAAAAACTTTAAGCCTAATTTAGCTGCTACTTGTACTTGCCATTCGGGAATTGGAAGGATACTATCACTAGGCATATCCACAGAGTTTTTTTTTAGTAGTTTAGGTACAATGTGTTATAAATGCAACCACACAATCCTGCAGATTGTTTATGAAACGCTTTGGACTAGTTTTATCTTGATTGTTATCATTCCATTCTATTGCTTACAAGAACTTCTGTGCTCAATATCTTTAAATGCTGGTGATGTTGATGATAGACCCTGTTCCAACAATTTACTGACAACAAGAGGAAGGATACTGGTTGTGCAGATCTGGTCTTGGCTTTGTTCAAACTGTCATTCAAAGAAAATCGATGCTGGGTGCTTTAGAGGAACTGGCCAAAGCAAAGGTGAAGTAGGGGACATGATTGCGACTGTGGCTCAATGGGTCGCACTCTCACCTCTGAGTCAGGAGATTGAGGATTAAAGTTCCAGTCTAGCACAAAATCCTAGCAAAGCTCTCAGCTCCAGTATTGAGGGAGAACAGCGCAGTTGGAGGTGCTGTCCTTCTGACGGCCCTATAAACCGAGGCCCTGTCTTCCCTCTCAGGTAAATATAAAAGACCCATGTCACTATTCGTCAGTACATCGTTGAGTTCCCTCTGGTGTCTTGGGTCAATATTTACCCCTGAAACAACACAAAGCATGAGGGTATCACATTGGCACTGTGGTTAGTGCAGCTGCCTCACAGCACCAGGGACCCTGGTTCAATTTCAGCCTTGGATGACTGCCTGTGTGGAGTTTGCACAATCTCCCCGTGCCTGCCTGAGTTTCCTCCGGGTGCTCCATTTTCCTCATTTAGTCCAAAGATGTGCAGGTTAGGTGGAATGGTGTTATGGGGTTTGGGGGATATGGCAGGAAGTGGGCCTAGGTTGAATGCTCTTTCGGAGGGACGGTGCAGAATTTATAGGCTGAATGACCTCCTTCTGCACTATAGGGATTCTGTGAGGGCTCACATCTTGGCTCCCCCAAAGCCATAAGTCAGGAGTGTGATGGAATACGGGACTTCCGGTGGTGCCATGTAGTGGAGGTTGCACATTGGGTGGCTTCCGCTAGAGCTTTTGACTTTTGGCCCTTTTCACCCAGTTTTGGAGGGAAATTTTAAAGATCGGTCTCCAATAAAGTTGTGGTAATTAGAGGATGTCAAAAACCCAATGGAAGAATACGAAATGAAAAGGAGCGGGCGCTAGTCTGCCTGAGAGCTCAAGTTTGGTGCAGAGTTCTGTGGGAGTAAAGATGGCAATGTCAAGGTCACCGGGTGGGGGTGTGCCCATTATGTGGGACATACTGGCTGAGGTGATAGCGGTGGAGTTTGAACGGCAGTTTGCCAAGCATTTTGAGTGGCATGGGAAGGCGATAATGGGAACGCTCAAAGAGTTGGTAGACGATACGTTGGCCCCGATAAAGTAGGCTATTGGAAAGATGTTATTGGTGGTGCGGGAACGGGGAGAGGTGTTGAAGGGGGTAGAGGAGGCATTGTTCCGGCACAGCAACCAGCTCGCCTTATTGGGAAAGGAACCACAGAAATGAGAAGTAAGTAATAAAGGGCTGAGTGCCAAAGTAGAGGATGTGGAGAACTGGTCACCGCAGCAGAATCATCGAATCATGGGATTGTTTCAAGGGTTGGAGGGACGGAGGCCGTGGAGTACTTTTCGGAGATGTTCGCCAAGTTGTTGGGGGAGGTGGAGAACACCTCCATCATTGAGCTGGATAGGGCTCATCGGTCACTCTAGCCAAAGTCAAAGGTGAATGAGTCACCGAGAACTGTGAATAGTCTATTTTCACAGCTTTTAGATGAAGGAGAATGTGCTGAAGTGAGCCAAGCAGAATCGGGAGGTGAGATGGGACCAAAGAACAAAGAACAAAGAAAATTACAGCACAGGAACAGGCCCTTCGGCCCTCCCAGCCTGCGCCGATCCAAATCCTTTATCTAAACCTGTCTCCTATTTTCCAAGGTCTACTTCTCTCTGTTCCCCACCCGTTCATATACCTGTCCAGGTGCATCTTAAATGATGCTATCGTACCCGCCTCTACCACCTCCGCTGGTAAAGCGTTCCAGGCACCCACCACCCTCTGCGTAAAAAACTTTCCACGCACATCTCCCTTAAACTATCCCCCTCTCACCTTGAAATCGTGACCCCTTGTAACTGACACCCCAATCCTGGAAAAAGCTTGTTGCTATCCACCCTGTCCATACCTCTCATAATTTTGTAGACCTCAATCAGGTCCCCCCCTCAACCTCCGTCTTTCCAACGAAAACAATCCTAATCTACTCAAGCTTTCTTCATAGCTAGCACCCTCCATACCAGGCAACATCCTGGTGAACCTCCTCTGCACCCTCTCCAAGGCATCCACATCCTTCTGGTAATGTGGCGACCAGAACTGCACGCAGTATTCCAAATGTGGCCGAACCAAAGTCCTATACAACTGTAACATGACCCGCCAACTCTTGTACTCAATACCCCGTCCGATGAAGGCAAGCATGCTGTATGCCTTCTTGACCACTCTCTCAACCTGCGTTGCCACCTTCAGGGTACAATGGACCTGAACTCCCAGATCTCTCTGCACATCAATTTTCCCCAAGACCCTTCCATTGACCATATAGTCCGCTCTTGAATTTGATCTTCCAAAATGCATCACCTCGCATTTGCCTGGATTGAACTCCATCTGCCATTTCTCTGCCCAACTCTCCAATCTATCTATATTTTGTTGTATTCTCTGACAGTCCTCCTCGCTATCTGCAACTCCACCAATCCTAGTATCATCTGCAAACTTGCTAATCAGACCATCTATACCTTCCTCCAGGTCATTTATGTAGGGAGTGGTATTTGTATATACCAGGATGCCATGGTGGAGTTTGCAAGGTGGCTGGCGGCCTTTAACAGGGCAATGCAGGGCTTTATCAGAGTAATGTGCAGTTCGGGATCTTTGTTGACCAACCTGGAGACAATATGCAGAATGACCTTTCTGTGCTGTAAATGTCTCTGAATCTATGAATCACTTTTTCTTTATTGTAGTTGGGTCACAGTCCTGGAACTACTCCCCAAACAGTGCTGTGGGTGTATCTTTGCCAAACGTCAGCAACGTACTACTATAAGTGCAAATAGAGAGAGGCAAATAGCGAGAGGCTATAAATGCTAACCTTATCAGTGATCCAATTAATAATTTAAACAAAATAAAAATCAGGCTATCTAGCCATATCACAATGATGTTTGTGGGACCAACTTGTGAAAACTAACTGTTGTGTTAGTTGTGTTTCCTACTTTACTAATGATGGGGACCTGTTTAGCTCAGTTCGCTGGACAGCTGGTTCGTGAATCAGAGCGAGACCAGCAGGGTTCAATCCCTGTAGCAGCTAAGGTTATTCATGAAGGCCCCACATTCACAACCTTGCCCCTCGCCTGAGGTGTGGTGATCCTCAGGTTAAATCACCACCAGTCAGCTCCCTCTCTCAAAGGGGAAATTAACCTATGCTCATCTGGGACTATGGCGATTTTATCTTACCTTTAACTTTAATGATAATGCACCTTGAAATTGATGAATTGGCTGTAAACTGCTATGGTTATCCTGAAGTCGTGAAGGGGACCACTTTAGTATCCAAACCACTGTCTCCAGTGCCCTGTGAAATTGTGCTGAAGCCCCTCAGAGTGGAACCTGCTGTAAGCTGGAGGATGAATTCTATTCCACTTTCTGTAATTTTTCAAGTTGAAATCTTTTGCCTTCAGGCTACATGTCTGATATGCAGCGCCGGCCCTAGGGTTGCTGGCGTCCCGGGCAAGCTGAACTTCGGCGCCCTTGGGGGGGGCGGGGGGGGGGGGGCGGGGGCGGGGCCGGGGGGGGGCCGAGGGGGGGCGGGCGGGAGGGGACCCGAAGGGGGGGGGGACCCCGAGGGGGGACGGGGGGACCCGCGGGGGGGGGGCGGACCGGCGGGGGGGGACCCGAGGGGGGGGCGGGGCGGACCGAGGGGGGGACCCGAGGGGGGGGGCGGACTGAGGAGGGGGCGCCCTGGGGGAGGGCGGCCACCGCGCATGCGCTGGTTGGCACCTGCCCAACTGCGCATGCGCGGGACCCGAGTGTCTGGCGCCCCCTAGCACATGGCGCCCCGGGCGACTGCCCGAGTTGCCGGTGCCTTGAGCCGGCCCTGCTGATATGAAATGTATATTGTAAATATAAAGAGTATTACAACTATACAGAGGCAGCTAAGAGTGAAATATACCCGATGGAGACAAGTCAAATTTTATTTCACTTTCTTGTGTACATTTTCAAGTCGAATTGTTTTGTGATGTACTTTGCAAATGAATAAAGTGTATTTTGGGAAAAAATAAGTCTGCAGTGCTCTCTAATTCTGTCAGTCTACGGAAAGGCCCCTGTTTAATTTTCCAGAAGCAGTTCTTTTAAATGAGCGTGTAAAATCCCCCAGAGTTCCCAAAGCTGCCAGACCTGGAGGAGAGGGTGATGGCGCTGCGATAATGATGCTGGAATAGTAATCCTGCTGATATCACTCAGGCGCCTAACATTCAAGGCTGATACTTACCATTGCCAAACTCTCCGTCACACATCAGTAAATCTCCTCTGCTGAATTAAAAGCATTATTTACATTTGATGGGAGATAAACAGAATGTATGGAAAGTCACCCATGTGGAACTTCTCCAATTCATGAGCCAGTAACAATTTACAACATGTTCCTACCTTATCTGCTGTGTTCACCTCAAGTTTCCTGAACAAAAGGATTATGATTAACATTCAGCAAAAAAAAAACTTGCATTCAATATAGCACCTTTCACCTGCTCAGGGTGTGATAAATTGCTTCACATTCCCATGGAGTACATTTGAGGTGAGGTCTCTGTTGCAGAGTTGGAAAAATAGTAGTTAGTTTATGCACAGAGAGCTCGCACATGCATCAACGTGAGAACCACCGAGGTATTATTCAAAGTCTTCAATGTTGCTTGTGGAGTAATAATGGCAAGGGGAATACATGGAATCTTTCATGTCCAACCTTGAGTGGGAACTATCGACCCGGCTTCGATTCTGACCTTGAGCGGTCTTTGCGGAGTTTGCATGTTCTGCGTGTGTTTATTCTGGGTCCTCCGGTTTCCTCCCACAGCCCCATGATGTGCAGATGTGCAGTTCCATGCTAAATTGCCCGTTATTGTCCAAAGATTTCCAGATTAGGTGGATTGGTTGTGCTAAATTTCCCCTTGGTGTTCAAAGATATCTCGGTTAGGTGTATTGGCCACACTAAATTGTCCCATTAGTGTCCAGGGATGTGCGGGTTAGGTGAGGGGATAGGGTGGGTTGAGGTGGTGGAATGGGCTGAGGTGGGGTGTTCTTTCGGAGGGTTAGTGCAAACCCAATGGGCCGAATGGCCTCCTTCTGCACTGGGGGGATTCTATGATTCTATGACTGTGCCTTTGTTTAATTTCTCATCTGAAAGACAGCATTATGTTTCCCTTGTACAGGTACTGAGTGGAATATGCGGCGGAGTTCTCAGGTCTCTCAGGCCGTGTGTTTCTCGATGGCGACAGAAGGTGCTTTATTCGCTGGTGGTGGGATTCTCTCTCCCGCTGCTGTCAATGGGGTTTCCCATTGAAGCCTCCGTGGGTGGGGACACAGTGCTAGCAGGTCCAGAGAATCCTGCCATCAGCGAAAGGCCAGAGAATTCTGGCCCGGATCTCAGATTTCTGGAGTGGGCCTTCAACAGGCCAACCTAATGACTCTTAAGGGACAGCAGTACCCTTAAGGTTAAACTTAAGGTTTCCCATTGAGCCTCAGTGTTGTGGACAGGAGAGGGGGCTAATTTAAACAGCACTAATTTCTCCTTTCAGATTTAGAAAGGTGTTTCAGTTTGTTTTCATCTCCCCATCCTAGTATATTTTCCAACCCCTCGGTTTTTGTGTGATCCAATTTCCTATTCATCACCCCACAGCAAATTTGCGATTGGAACAAAGGACAAAGAAGAATATCACGGAATCAAAGAAAAATACAGTGCAGAAAGGCCGTTCAGCCCATCGAGTCTGCACCTCCGCATGAAAGGCACCTGATTTGCCAAAACTAATCCCATTTGCCAACATTTGACCCATAGCCTCGAATGTTAAGGCATGTCAAATGCTCATCCAGGTACTTTTTAAAGGATGCGAGGCAACCCACCTCTATCACCCTCCCAGGCAATGCATTCCCGACCGTCATCACCCTTTGGGTAAAAATGTTTTTCCTCAGATCCCCCCCGAACCTCCCATGCCTCACCTTGAACGTGTGACCCTTCAACTAAGGGGAACAGCTGTTCCCCATCCACCCTGTCCATGCGCCTCATAATCTTGTCCACCTCGATCAGGTCACCCCTCCGTCTTCTCTGCTTCAGCAAAAAGAACCCAAGCCTATCCAACCTCTCTTCATAACGTAAATGTTCCATCCCAGGCAACATCCTGGTGCAATGCCTCTGCACCCTCTCCAGTGCAACCACATCCTTCCTATAATGTGGCGACCAGAACTGCGCACAGTACTCCAGCTGTGGCCTCACCGATGTTCTTTTTAACTCCAACATGATTTCCTTGCTTTTGTAATCTATACCACAATTGATAAAGGCAAGTGTACCATTTCCTTTTTCACCACCCTATTAATCTGCCCTTCTGCCTTCAGAGATCTATTTACAATGGTGCCATTCATTGAATATTTCCTTGTCAAATTGCTCCTTCCAAACTGTAACACCTCACACTTTTCAAGGTTAAATTCCATCTGCCACTTTTCTGCCCATTTGACCAGCCCGTCCAAATCTTCCTGTAACCTCAGACTCTCAGCTTCACAGTTAACCACTCAGCCTATCTTTGTGTCGTCCGCAAACTTACTGATCCTACCCCCCACATAGTCATCCAAATAATTTATGTAAATGATGAATAATAGGGGACCTGGCACAGATCCCTGTGGTACGCCACTGGACACTTGCTTCACCCTCAGTTTCCTACAGCTCCTACAGCTCAGCCAGCTGTGAATCCACCCTATCAAGCTTCCCTGTAGTCCATGTGCATGTGCCTTCTTTATAAGTCTCCCATGTGGGACCTTGTCAAATGCTTTGCTGAAATCCATGTAAACAACATCAACTACACTACCCTCATCTACACATTTAGTCACATGCTTAAAAAATTCAATCAAATGTTAGGTATGACCTCCCTTGGACAAAACCATGTTGGCTGTTCCTGATCAAACCTTGCTCTCCAAGTGGAGATAGAGTCTCTCCTTCAGAGTTTTCTCCATTAGTTTTCCCACCACTGACGTGAGACTCGCTGAACGCTAGTTCCCTGGCTTATCCCTACCGCCTTTCCGAAATAGTGGGTCCACATTTGCGGTTCTCCAGTCCTCTGGCAACTCTCTCATGGCCAGAGAAGAATTAAAAACTTGGATCAGGGCTCCTTAAATCTCCTCCCTCGCCTCCCACAGAGACACAATTCGACCAGACCTGGAGATTTCTCCACTTTTAAGCCTGCCAACACCTCCAATACCTTGTTCCTCCTTATGGCAACTTGCTCAATAATCTCAGTCTCTCTCTCCCCAAATTCCATATATGCCTCCTCATCCTCTTGGATGAAGACAGATGTGAAATATTCATTTAGCAGCCTACCAATGTCCTCTGGCTCCGCCCTCAGATTCCCGCTTGGTCCCTAGTTATCCTCTTCCCATTGATGCACTTATAGCATATCTTGGGATTTTCACGACTTTTACCAACTAGAGATTTCTCACTTCCCTTCTTTGATCTCCTAATTGCTTTCTTAAGCTCCATCCTGCACTTTCTGTATTCCGCTAATGCCTCTGTTGATTTGCTCCCCTTGTACTTATTAAAAGCCTCTAATTCCCTTCACATTGTATCCTGAATATCTCTGCTCATCCATGCTTCTCTGGACTTGTTACTCCTTCCTATTACAGGAACATGTTGGACCTGTACCCTCCCAATTTCCTCTTTGAACATCCCCCCCCCCCCCCCCACCCCCCACTGCTCTTCTGTATATCTCCCCACCTGTAACTTGTTTCAATCTACCTTGGCCAGACCCTGCCTTATTTTATTAGCGTCTGCTCTCCCCCAATCCAAGACCTTTTTCTGCAATTTGTCTATTTCCTTGTCCATAACAAACTTAAATTGCACCATGTTGTTGTCACTATCACTAAAATGCTCCCCCACCATCTCATCACCCACCTGCCCAGCTTCATTCCCCAGAGTTAGGTCCAGCACTGCACCACCCCTTATTGGACCTTCCACATGTTGAGATAAAGTGTTCTCTTGTACACATTTTATGAACTCTGCTTCATCTAAGCCCTGAACACGACTATCCCAGTTAATGTCGGGAAAGTTGAAATCACCCACTATAATTACCCTATTATTATTTTTACACAAATCTGCAAATTGCTCACATATTTGCTCCTCATATTCCTGCTGACTATAATAAACACCTAGCAATATAGCTGTCCCTTTTATATTCCTAAACTCTACCCACAAAATATAATTTAACGCCACCCCCAAGATATCACCTCTCCTTACTGTGGTAATTGACCCCTTAACTGAGTCCTTAATTCCTCCCGCTCTTTTGTGCCCTCTCCTGTCTCTCCTGAAGATTCTGTATCCCAGGATGTTAAGCAGCCAATCCTGCCTGTCCCTCAACCATGTCGCCGTGATGGCTACTATATCATAATTCCACGTGTCAACCCTCGCCCTTAACTCATCTGTTTTACCTGTAATGCTCTGGGCATTAAAGTAGAGGCCATTCAGCTTTGTCTTACTCTCCTTAAACTTACTACCGCTGTATTCCCTTTGACTTGATTGTTTTTCTGTGATACACTGTTTCCCTATTCTGCTAAAAGTCTGTGTCCCGGCCCGCTGCCGAATTAGTTCAAACATCTCCCAACAGCACCAGCAAACCCACCAGCAAGGATGTTAGTCTCCCTCTGGTTCAGATGTCCCGCTTGTACAGATCCCACCTTCCCAAGAAACGGTCACAGTGGTCCAGGAATCTACAACCCTCCCTCCTGCACCAACTCTTAAACCACGCATTAATCTGTGCTCTTCTCCTATTTCTATACTTGCTAGAATAATCTAGAGATTACTGATGTGTTAGGCGGGTTGGATTGACGTTGACTGCAACTGGATGCAGGGAAGCTAGAAACAAATGTGCCTGGGAGACATCACCATGACGCCATTTAGCACTGGCCTATTCAAATGTGGACCAGATGTAATGGCACCTGGATGTGATCTCCCAGGCCAACGGAGGCCCTGGATGGTTGGGCTCTGGGCAGGTTGGTACCTTGGCATTCCTGTTGCCATCTGTGCACCTTGGCAGTGCCACCTGGGCTCCCTGGTAGTCCCAGGCACCCTAGTGCCTTGTATAGTTTGAGCAAGACTTTCCTATTTTTATACTCCATTCTCTTTGAAATGAAGGCTAACATTCCATTTAATTTCTCTATTACCTGCTGAACTTGCATGCTAACTTTCTGTGACTTATGCATGAGGACCTCAAATTCCTCTGAGCTGCGGCTTTCTTCATTTAAATAATATTGATTAATAATATTTCACCATTCGGCCCATCGAGTCTGCATCGACACTTTGAATAAGCACTCTACCTATGTTCCCTCCCCCATCCACCCCGCTCTGCCCTGAAACCCCATAACCTAACCTGCACACTAAAGAGCAATTTATCATGGACAATCCATCTAACCTGCACATTTTGGACTGGGGGAGGAAACCAAAGCACCTGGAGGAAACCCACGCAGACACATGGAGAACGTGCAAACTCCACACAGACAGTCACCCATGCCGGAATGGAACCCACGCCCCTGGTGCTGTGAGGCAGCAGCACTATCACTGTGCCACCATGCCGTCAGGCCCAAATGGACTTCAAGCTGAGGTCTTTAAGCAGCTGTTGAAATAGCAAATATGTTGGTTTTAATTTTACAAAATTGTCTCGATTCTGGAAGTGTCCCATCAGATTGGAAAATAGCGAATATGGAGAGGCAGAAAAGAGAAAACGACAGACCAGTTATCTTCACATGTATCACAGGGAAGACGCTGGAATCCATTATTCAGGCGTAAACAGAAAATGGAGAAAATCTCAATCTAATCAGGTAGAGTCAGTATGATTTTGTAAAAGGGAAATTATGGTGACATTCTTTGAGGAAGGAACAAGCAACGTGGTCAAAGCGGAACATGTGCTGTACTTTCCAGAAGGCATTTGACAAGGTGCCACATTGAAGATTACTGTATAAAATAAGAGTTTATGGTGTAGGGGGTTACTTATTAGCATGGACACAAGATTAGTTATCTGACAGGAAACAGAGAGTAGGCATAAATGGGTCATTTTCAGGTTAGCAGATGTGATGAGTCAATTACCAGAGGGATCGGTGCTGAGGCCTCTACTATTTACAGTGTATAATATATTTTTTATTCATTCAAGGAATGTAGGCATCCCTGGCTTGGCAAGCATGTAATGTCTATCCCTTTTTGAATCATTGCAGTCCCTGCAACAATAACTTGGATGAAGGGACTAAGCATATGGGTGCTGAAGTTGCTGATGACACAAAGATACATAGGAAAGTACGTTGTAAAGCAATCATAAGGGACCTGCAAAGAGATGGGGATAGATTAAGTGACTGCACATACAACGGACAGACGGAGTGTGATATCAGAAAATGTAAACTTGTCTACTTGAGAAGGAAGAATAGAATTAACAGTATGTTATAAACCGCTTGAGACCCATAGGGACAGATCGATTAACCTCCCATGAACCGTAGAAAACAAGCTTCCTCACTGAGATACAGAGGCCCATCAGTGGAGTATTGGACTCTGTCATAAAAGCAGGCCCAAATGGGAACTGAGCAAAGTAGTCCCAGCTGGAACCTGGAGTCTACTGGGAATATAGGTTTCTTTGTAATAAAGTAACTTTCTTTATGCCTCTCATTTTGGACTCCTCTGTGGCCACTAAACAGGGTATTATTTAAATGGAGAGAGATTGCGGATCTCTGGATTCCAGCAGGGTCAGAGAATCGCCCGGGGCCGCCGAAAATCCCGCCCCCGCCGTGGCAGAAATTCTCCGCCACCCGGGAATTGGCGGGGGTGAGCGGCGAGCCACCTGCAACGATTCTCCGGCCCGCGATGGGCCGAAGACCCGCTGCTGGGAGGCCGCTCCCACCGCCGAGGTTTGATCCACCTCTGGTGGCGGCGGGATCGGCGGTGCGAGCGGGCCCCCGGGGTCCTGGGGGGGGCACGGGGCGATCGGACCCCAGGGGGTGCCCTCACGGTGGCCTGGCCCGCGATCGGGGCCCACCGATCGGCGGGCGGGCCAGTGCCGTGGGGGCACTCTTTCCCTTCCACCGTCACCACGGCCTCCGCCATGGCGGACGCGGAAGAGAATCCCCCAGCACGCATGCGCCGGTGGTGATGTCAGCGGCAGCTGCCGCTGACGTCGCCACCGGCGCATGCGCGAACCGGCGAAGGCCATTTGGCCAGCCCAGGCGGTGGGCATCAATGCCGCTGGTGCCGGTTTTGGTGCCAGTCGGCGTAGTGCCAACCGCTCCGGCGCGGGCCTAGCCCCTCAATGTGAGGGCTTGGCCCCCAAAGGTGCAGAGAATTCAGCACCTTTGGGGAGGCCCAATGCCGGAGTGGTTGGCGCCACTCCGCTACGCCGGTACCCCCTCCCCGCGGGTAGGGGAGAATCCCGCCCCTGGTGTCCAGCGACATGAATCACGAAAAAATTGCTTTTCAGCTACAGCAAGTGATTAAGAAAGCAAATGGAAAAGGCAAATTTTTATTGTAAGGGGAAATGTTTAAAATAATCGTACAGGGTTGTACAGGGCCCGGTGTACTGTGTACAGTTTTGGTCTCCTTATTTAAGAAAGAGTAGAAATCCTTTCGAAGCAGTTCAGGGAAGGTTTACCTGACTGATACCTGGGCTGGGGAGGTTATTTTATGAGGAAACGTTGAATAGTCTCAGCCTGAATTCATTGGAGTTTAAAAGAATGAGAGATGATCTGAAAACATTTATGATTCTGAGGGGACTTGAGAGGGCGGATGCTGAAAACGTGTTTCTTCTCGCGAGAGAGACTGGAACTAAGAGGCACAGTTTAAAAATCAGGGATCTCCCACTGGAGGTGAGGATGAGGAGAAATGTTTTCTCTCAGAGGGTCATGAGGCTGTGGAACGCTTTCCCAGAGCGTGATGGGGGCAGCGACAACGCATATTGTTAACGCCGAGTGAGATGGACTCCGAATTGATGAAGGTGTCAAAGGAGACGGGAAATTGGAGTTGAGGCGACAATCTGATCATCCATGATTGTACTGAATGATGGAACAGGCTCGAGGGGTGTGGTGAACCACTGTGTGCACCTGTATTAGGGGATGTAAGGTAGGACCTGCACTGCAGGTTCGCCGGTAGCCCCTGCCGGCTATCTCCGCCCACAAGGAGCCGTATAAATATGCGTGTCCTCCTTCTGATCAGCCATTTTGCCAGCTGCAGTAGGAGGCCACGCATCTGACTGTAATAAAGCCACAGTTGTACCAATTAGCACAGGGCTAAATCGCTGGCTTTGAAAGCAGACCAAGCAGGCCAACAGCATGGTTCAATTCCCGTAACAACCTCCCCGAACAGGCGCCGGAATGTGGCGACTAGGGGCGTTTCACAGTAACTTCATTTGAAGCCTACTCGTGACAATAAGTGATTTTCATTTCATTTCATTCATCTGAGTCTTTCGTGCAATTGATCGTGCATCAAGGGGAAGATTTGACTGCTGCTGCTCTACGGCACAGTGGCACAGTGGCACAGTGGTTAGCACAGCTGCCTAACAGCACCAGGCACTGGGTTCAATTCAGCCTTGGATGACTGTGTGGAGTTTGCACTTTCTCCCTATGTCTGCGTAGGTTTCCTCTGGCTGCTGCAGTTCCTTCCCACAGTCCAAAGATGTGCAGGTTGGGTGGATTGGAAATGCTAAATTGTCCCTTAGTGTCCAATGATGTGCAGGTTAGGTGGAGGTACAGGGATAGGGCGGGGGAGTGGGAATAGGTAGGGTGGCATTACAGAGGGTCGGTGCAGAGTCAACGGTCTTAGTGGCCTCCTTCTGCAATGTAGGAATTCTATGGTTCGAAATGTTCTGATGATTGACTTTATTTCAAAATGCCCTATGAATTGTTGGGTTCTTTGTGAAAAGCTTGTGCTAAAAATCTTGCCTTTTGTCTCATTTACCTGTTCTTGAGTCTTCACGTGTACCTCCTGCCATCGACCAACCACTCTTACCTCATCTTCTCGTTATCACATCCCCAGCCGTTCTCCCTGCCCAGTTTTCTTCTCCTTGATAACACTCCATCACTGGCCTCAAACCTCAAAAGATTCATTACAGTATTTGTGCCTCTTCCAACTGGCAGTTAATTATGCCAAAGGCTGTTGTAAGACCTGTGAACAAGCTGCACGTAATGGGCATTCCCCTACATCTAAGATGTAATATTTTCTTGTTCTTCTTCACTGCCTCCTACCAGTACATCTTAAAGGTCTTCTATTACGCTGGATGAAATGTTTTATTTCTCCCACATATTTGCGGCTCTGTGCAAACTTTCAACTTATTGCCAAGTTGCATGCTGTTTTACGCCATGGACCGGTACCTATAAGGAATGGGGTTGGTTGGTGCATGTCAGAGCCATACTACCAGCAGACAAGCAAAGATTTCACCTCATCCGTCAAAAGAATCCATGGGTACAGGTACACAAATCAATAACAGGCAGCGGTGCAATTTCATATGGTCAGCAAAAAATAAACACTGGGTTTATTTCTGAAAAGAAAGGACTGCAAATACGTCCTTACAATCCCTACAGTGCAGAAGGAGGCCATTTGGCCCATCAAGTCTGTACCAACCCGCCAAAAGAGCATCCTACTGAGGGCCACTCCCCTGCCCTTTATCCGTATCCCCAAATAACCCGCACATCTTTGGACAGCAAGGGCTAATCCACCTAACCCGCACATCTTTGGACAGCAAGGGCTAATTTAGCATGACCAATCCACCTAACCTGCACATCTTTGGACTGTGGGAGAACCTGGAGGAAGCCCACGCAGACACAAGGAGAACCTGCAGACTCCACATAGACAGTCAGCCAAGACTAGGATCGAACCCGGCTCCCCAGTGCTGTGAGGCAGCAATGCTAACCACTGAGCCTCGGTTGAATCATATTTGGAGAATGGTGCGCAAGCCTGGTCTCCATATTATTGAAAGGGATACAGAGGCACTGAAGAACGTGAAAAAAGGTTTTCGATGAATTTTACCACCAAGAGGTTGTTCGTTTTTATCATTAATTTGTGGGATGAAAGTGTCGCTGACTGAGCTGACATTTATTACCCATCCTTAATTGACCATGAACTGAACTGAGCTGTTTGCTGGTTCACTTCACAGGGAATGTAAGAGTCAACCACATTGCTGTGGATCTGTATCACGTGTCGGTTAGACCAGGTAAGGACTGCAGATTTCCTTCCCTAAAGGGACAGGAGTGAACCCAGATGGCTTTTTATGACAATGGTTTCACGGTTTTATTATACTTTTACTTCCAGATTTTTTCCTGCATTCAAATTCGACTATCTGCGTAGTGGGGTTCCAATGCTGGTGGCCAGGCCATTCCCCTGGGTGTCTGGATTGATAGCCCAGTGATATTACCACTGTGCCACCGCCTCCCCATGTGATCAAAACGCAGGCCCATAAATATAAGACAGTCACCAATGAATTCAAGAGTGAATTCGGCAAAATTTTCATCAGAAAGCAGTCTTCACCTCCTTGTGTATTACAGAGTACAGTTTTAGAAGTTCATGCCCAAGTAAGGAGGCCTAGTTCCTACACTGCGCATCCTTAGCCTAATTATCCCAAACTCCTGCGGCAAAAATCTTGTCGGGCACACTCATTCACAACTTGGTGAGCAGTCTAGTCCGAGTATCAACACCGTTACGTGTTTATCTGTCCTCGGAATTCCATCTGAGGAACGACCTCACCCGGTGAGTGAGGGTCCTGTGGAGTGTGGATGAGTGCTTTGAGGGAGGCGATTCTATAGAAGCCCAACTGGCATGGACCATGAACTAGACCTGTGTTGGTGATGCTGGTGTGCACCCAAGGGCTGTGGCCACTTCGGCAAAAACCTGCATCGTGCGAATGAAGGATTTGGGTGATTTGAGTGACAGGTGGCGAGAATGTGGCACATGTTTCCATTAGTGGCACCTATGTCGGCTTTATCGCACAGAAACAGACCATTGGGCCTCAAAGGTCTGTGCTGGGTCTTAGAGCTCCACATGATCATCCTCCCATCTCTTTTCATCTCTCCCCATCAGTACATCTCTCAATTCCTTTTTCCGTCATGTATATATATCTAGTTTCTCCTTAAAAGCATCTGTACTACTGATTTTGTTGCAATACCCCTTTGTGTAGCAGGGTAGCATGGTGGTTAGCATAAATGCTTCACAGCTCCAGGGTCCCAGGTTTGATTCCCGGCTGGGTCACTGTCTGTGTGGAGTCTGCACGTCCTCCCCCTGTGTGCGTGGGTTTCCTCCGGGTGCTCCGGTTTCCTCCCACAGTCCAAAGATGTGTGGGTTAGGTGGATTGGCCATGCTAAATTGCCTGTAGTGTCCTAATAAATGTAAGGTTAGGGGGGGGGGGTTGTTGGGTTACGGGTATAGGGTGGATATGTGGGTTTGAGTAGGGTGATCATGGCTCGGCACAACATTGAGGGCCGAAGGGCCTGTTCTGTGCTGTACTGTTCTATGTGTCTATGTTATATTGTTGGCCCCTAGTTATGGCTCCTATACAAGTGGAAACATTTTCTGTATGTCTGCTATAACTGCGCCCAGATATCGCTATACATCATCCAGTCAATAATGATGCCTTATGCAGGAACTGCGAATGATTGGTGCCCAGCCAGAATTGGCACCTTCCGGAAGGGAAAGGTGAAGCAGAAACGAAGCGGATATCAACATGACAGAGAAATAGTGAAGGCCAACATAGGGCAGTTGCTTCATCACTGTTCCAATGTGATTTTCTTCTGAACTGCTGAGTACTATTGTAATTGTTGCTGCAGACATACTTTTGCTTAATGGAAATTATTTAATCGCACAGAATGTGGCTGTAAAATTTTCAAAGGCTGGGAATTTTGTGGAGAGGAACCCACCTCCGAACACCCCAAAACCTGCCGACCATCTACGAGACACAAGTCAGGAATATGATGGAATACTCCCCAATTGCCTCTGACAAGTCTTATGAAACCCAACACCATCCAGGACAAATAGGCCCCACTTGATTGTCACCCCATCCACCACCTTAAGTACTGACTCCCTCCACTACCGACACACAGTGGTCGTTATTTGTGCACCATTTACACAAGATGCACAGCAACAACTGGCTGAGCCTCCTATGGCAGCATCTTCCATACAGTCACCTCCACCATAAAGGACAAGGCAGCAGATGCTTCAAACATGGGGAGGTAATAACGTAGTGGTATTGCCGCTGGACTAGTAATCCGGAGACCCAGGGTAATGCTCTGCGGACACGGGTTTGAATTCCGGCAGGGCAGATGGTGGAATTTGAATTAAATAAAAATCTGGAATTAAAAGTCTAATGATGACCATGAAACCATTGCGATTGTTGTAAAGACCCATTTGGTTCACCAATGTCCTTCAGGGAAGGAAATCCGTCACCCTTACCTGGTGTGGCCTACATGTAACTCCAGATCCACAGCAATGTGGTTGACTCATTGCCCCTCAGGGATGGGCAATAAATGCTGGCCCAGCCAGTACCGCCCACATCCCATGAACGAATAAAAAAAAAGGCATCATCTGCAAGTTACTCTCCACTACACACACCACCAAGACTTGAAACAACATCACTGTTTCTTCATTGTCAATCAGTCAAAAATCTGGACCACCCTCCCTAACAGTCCTGTGCGTATACTTTCTGACATTTCTCTTAATAAACATTTTATTGAGGTATTTTTGGTGTTACAACGACAACAAAATAAATAATATACATGAATCTATAAAAAGAGTGCAAAAGCCGTCTCCCTCCCACCTTTATTAACCCCCTACTCTAAGATAAACTAACCCCCTACCCCCTTCTACCTCCGGGCAAACCCTGACATTGACTCTCTCAAGGCAAACTTGATTTTCTCCAAACAGAACGCTAGCCATGTCCGATAGCCAGGTCTCCGACTTCGGGGGCTTTGAGTCCCTCCAAGCTAATAATATCCGGCTCCAGGCTACCAGGGAAGCAAAGGCTGGAACATCTGCCTCTTTCTCCTCCTGAATTCCCGGATCTTCCGACACCCCGGAAATCGCCACCTCTGGACTCGGTACTGCCCTTGTTTTTAACACCATGGACATGATATCTGCAAACCCCTGCCAAAATCCCCTAAGCTTCGGACATGTCCAGAATATGTGGACATGGTTCGCTGGTCCTCCCGCACATTTTGCACACCTGTCCTCCACCCCAAAAAATCTGCTCATCCGTAATGTGAGCCGGGTGAACGACCGTGAATTGTATAAGGCTGAGCCTGGCACATGTTGTGGACGCGTTGACTCTACTCAATGCGTCCGCCCATGGACTATCCTCTATCTCTCCTCCCAGCTCCTCCTCTCACTAGCGCTTCAGCTCCCCAGCCTGCGTCTCCTCCGACCCCATAAGTTCTTTGTAAATGTCAGAGACGCTCCCTTCTCCTACCCACCCTCTGGAAACCGCCCTGTCCTGAATCCCCCCTGGTGGTAGGAGTGGGAAGGTTGACACCTGTCTATGTAGGAAGTCCCGCACCTGCAGGTACCTGAATTTGTTTCCCCTCGCCAGCCCAAACTTCTCCTCCAGCGCCCTCATACTCGGAAAGTTCCACTCTACAAACATATCCCCCATCTTCTCAATCCCTGCTCTCTGCCATATCCGGAACCCGCACCATCCATACTTCCCGGGGTAAATTGGTGATTATTACAGATTGGGGCCCAGACCGATGCTCCCTCTGCTCCCACATGTCTCCTCCATTGCCCCCAGACTCTCAGGGTCGCCACCACCGTGGGGCTGGTGGAGTACTGTGCCAGCAGGAACGGCAGAGGCGCAGTTACCAACGCCCCCAGACTGGTGCCCATACATGAAACCGCCTCCATACGCACCCATGCTGACCCCTCCCCCACCACCCACTTCCTGATCATGGATATATTCACTGCCCAGTAATAGTTACTAAAATTTGGCAGCGCCAGCCTGCCCTCTCCCCGACTCCGCTCAAGCATTACCTTCCTTACTCGCGGGGTCTTGCCCGCCCAAACAAAGCCAGTGATCACTTTGTTGACCAGTTTAAAAAAGGACCGCGGAATAAAGATGAGGATACACTGAAACACAAACAGGAATCTTGGAAGGACCGTCATCTTCACCGTCTGCACCCTCCCAGCCAGAGACAACGGAAGCACGTCCCATCTCCGAAAGTCGTCCTTCATTTGCACTACTAGTCGGGCCAGATTTAATTTATGCAGCCGGTCCCATTCCCGCGCCACTTGGATGCCCAGGTACCTAAAGCTTCCCCCTACTGATCTATACGGTAGCTCCCCCAATCGCCTCTCCTGTCCCCTCGCCTGGATCGCAAACATCTCACTTTTCCCCATATTTAGCTGATGCCCCGAAAACGGACAAATTCCTCCAGAATCCTCATGATTCCTTCCATCCCCTCTGTTGGATCCGATACATACAGAAGCACATCGTCTGCATAAAGCGAGACTCTGTGCTCCACCCACCCCCAGACCAGCCCCTTGAGGCTCTCAGAGCAATTGCCAACGGCTCTATAGCTAGCGCGAACAACAATGGGGAGAGAGGGCACCACTGTCTCGTCCCCGGTGCAGTCTAAAGTAGTCCGATGTTGGCTGATTCAACCATACGCTCGCCACAGGAGCCTGATACAGCAACCTGACCCAGTCAGTAAAGCCCTGCCCAAATCCGAACCGTCCCAGTACCTCCCACAGATAATCCCATTCGGCCCGATCAAAAGCCTTTTCTGTGTCCATTGCGACCACTACCTCCACCTTCCTTCCTTCCGGGGACATCACGAACACTTTTAACAACCTTCTTACATTGGCCACCAATACCCTTAACAAACTCCGTCTGGTCCTCCCCAATAACGTTCGGAACACAATCCTCAATCCTGGAGGACCAAATTTTGTCCAGCAGTTTGGCGTCCACATTCAACATGGATATCGGCCTGTAGGACCCACACAGCTCTGGGTTCTTGTCCCGCTTCAGGATCAGCAAAATCGTGGCCTGTGTCATTGTCGGGGGCAGCACCCCTCTTTCCCTTGCCTCATTGAACATCCTCATCAACAACAGTCCCAATATCCCAGAGAATCTTTTATAGAACTCCACTGGGTACCCATTTGGGCCTGGGGCTTTACCCGACTGCATGGCCTTCAGTCCCTCCACCATCTCTTCCAACCCGATCAGAGCCCCCAGCCATTCTAACAGCTCCCCGTCCACCTTTGGGAAATTCTGCCCCCCTAAGAAGTGCCTCATCCCCTCCGGCCCCGTAGGCGGTTTCGACCCATACAGCCTACTGTAGAAGTCCCTAAACGCCTTATTCACCCCTGCTGAATCTCCAAACAGGTTCCCATCTCCGTCATTTACTTTCCCTATCTCCCTGGCTGCCTCTCTCTTTCTAAGCTGCTGTGCAAACATTCTGCTGGCTTTCTCTCCATGCTCATAGATCACCCCCCTCGCCTTCCTCAGCTGCTCCACCGCCCTCCCTGTTGTTAACAAGCCAAACTCCGCCTGTATCCTCCGCCGTTCCCTTAAAAGCCCTGCCTCTGGGGTCTCCGCATTCCTCCTATCGATCTGTAGTATCTCAATTACCAGTCGGTCTGTCTCTGCCCTGTCCACCTTCTCCCTATGGGCCCGAATCGAGATCAGCTCCCCTCTGACCACGGCCTTCAGTGCTTCCCAGACCACCAATGCTAAAATTTCCCCCGTGTCGTTGACCTGCAGGTAGCTCTGAATACATTTCCTCAGCTGCTCGCACACCCCTTCGTTAGCCAAAAGTCCCACATCTAACCTCCATTGCGGGCATTGGTTACTGTCTTTACTTAACCTGCAGGTTAACTCAGTGCGGAGAGATTGTGATCACCGAGTACCCCATGTCCACCACCCCCGCCAGTAAGGCCCTGCTCAAAATAAAGAAATCAATCCGGGAGTACACTTTATGCACGCGTGAGTAGATGGTGAACTCCTTCACCCTCGGCTGCCCAAATCTCCATGGATCCACCCCCCCCCCCCCCCCCCCCCCCCCCCCATCTGCTCCATGAACCCTTTTAGTTCCTTTGCCATTGCTGACACCCTGCCCGTTTTTTAGCTTGACCAGTCCAAGCCAGGGTCAATAACTGTGTTAAAGTCCCCTCCCATGACCAACTTGTGCGAGTCCAGGTCCGGTATCTTCTCCAGCATCCTCTTTATAAACTCCACATTATCCCAATTTGGCGCATACACATTTACTAATACCACCTGCACCCCCTCTAGCTTTCCACTGACCATAATGTACCGACCTCCCACATCCAAGACTATTCTACCCGCCTCAAACACCACCCACTTATTGATCAGGATCACAACACCTCTTGTCTTTGAATCTAGACCCTTTTTAAGAAAAAGGTGACGTTCGTACTGTTGTATCCGGCCCGTCTCTGGGTCACGTATGAGGAACAGCACATTTATTTCGAGTCACCTGAGGACGTGCTGGACTTCGTGAGTGAAAGACCTGACTGACCCAGCCTTTCCTCAATCTAATCTGGTCAGATACTCTAAGGTGGGTCTCTTGCAACATTACCACGTCCGCCTTCAGTCCCCTCAGATGCACGAACACGCGTGCCCTCTTGATCGGCCCATTTAAACCTCGAACATTCCAGGCGATCAGCCTAGTTGGTGGGCTGATTGCCCCCCCCCACCTTGGCTGATCAGCCATCCCCTTTTTTGGGCCAGCCTCCAGCCTGTGCTCCGCACCTCCACCGGCCCACCCCCAGGCAGCCTCCGCCCCCAACCTCCTCTCTGACCTTCAGCATAAGTCCCTCCCTCGTCAGCAGAACATTTCCCCCCTCCCCCCCGAGTAACAACACAATATAACTCAACCCCTTTAATACACCTAACATATGCACCCCCGCCACTAGGCTTCCGTGAGCTAGCCCACCCAGCTAGCTTGGTGGCCCCCATCCCTGGTGCCGAAAAGTCTCCCACCTATTGTTCCCCCCCCCCCCCCCCCCCCCCCCCCCGCTCATACATACATATTCCAAAGTCAAACAATCC
The DNA here is from genome assembly GCF_902713615.1 of Scyliorhinus canicula. Taxonomy (NCBI): domain Eukaryota; kingdom Metazoa; phylum Chordata; class Chondrichthyes; order Carcharhiniformes; family Scyliorhinidae; genus Scyliorhinus; species Scyliorhinus canicula. The sequence continues at coordinate 71,346,062 of NC_052157.1, forward strand.
CAACACAATTGCCCGACAGATAAAACAGGAAGGAAAAATAAATGCCAGCAAAGATCAAGTGAGAGATCCAAAATCTAAAGAAGCACACCTCCATCCCACAACAGTGCAAATGTAAATATTACATTCACTCAGCTCTGCCACTGGTCACAAATCAATACAGAAGGCATTACAGACAGCTTCCACAAAACGAAAAATGAGAAACTTAGGGCGCGATTCTCCCAAAACGGGAGAAATCGTAAAGCTGCCGTAAAACCCGGGCGGGTTTTACGGCAGCGCGCCCCTTCCCGACCGGGGACCGATTCTGGTCCCCGGTCGGGGCTAGCAGCCCGACGCCGTAGGCTCCGGCAAGACGGGCTTAACGAAAATCGTTAAGCCCGCTTGCCGGAGTTAGCGCCGGCTGACGCGTCATATGACATCAGCCGCGCATGCGCAGTTTGGAAGACTCCAACCCGCGCATGCGCGGGTGACGTCATCGCGTTTTTGCACGAAACCCGCGCATGCGCGGGCCGGGTTGCCCCTCAGCCGCCCCGCGAATGGATACTGCGGGGCGGCGGAAGGACAAGTAGTGCGCGGGCATCGGGCCCACTGCCCGCGATTGGTGCCCACTGATCGCGGGCCCATGGCACCCTTGGCACGGCCGTGGTACGGCCGTGCCAATTGGTGCCATGGTTATTAATAGCGAGTTTGTGACGCCGTTTTTACGAACGGCAAGACCAGGTGTGTTTGCCGTTCGTAAAAACGGCGGAAAGGGCTGGGACTTCGGCCCATCTAACAGCTGAGAATCGTTGCCGGCCGTAAAAAAACGGCGGCAGCGATTCGGGTCGGGACTTCGGCGGGGAGGGGGGAGAATAGCGGGAGGGCGGCAAAAATGTCGGGAAGGCCCTCCCGCTATTCTCCCACCCATCGTGGGGGGCGGAGAATTTCGCCCTTATTTTTTAAAAACGTGAACATTGCAGCAAAGTTCAAAAGTTCTCAGTCCACCACCAGTCCTTTCCTTTTTGCGAAGTCTAGCGCGTCCTCGGGCGACTTGAAATAAAAGTGCTGTTCCTCGTACGTGACCCAGAGACGGGCTGGATACAACAGTCCGAACTTCACCTTTTTCTTAAAAAGGGTCGACCTGATCTGGTTAAAGCCTGCTCTTCTCCTTTGGTGTCACCCTGAGACAGCAGTGCAGGCCCTTGTTTAACCTTTCAACTGAAGAACGGCATTCCTGTCAGTGCAGTGCTTCCCCAGCACTGAGGGAGTGCTGCACTGTCAGAGGGACAGTACTGAGGGAGCGCTGCACTGTCAGAGGGTCAGTACTGAGGGAGTGCTGCACTGTCAGAGGGTCAGTACTGAGGGAGTGCTGCACTGTCAGAGGGTCAGTACTGAGGGAGTGCTGCACTGTCAGAGGGTCAGTACTGAGGGAGTGCTGCACTGTCAGAGGGTCAGTACTGAGGGAGTGCTGCACTGTCAGAGGGTCAGTACTGAGAGAGTGCTGCACTGTCAGAGGGTCAGTACTGAGGGAGTGCTGCACTGTCAGAGGGTCAGTACTGAGGGAGCGCTGCACTGTCAGAGGGTCAGTACTGAGGGAGCGCTGCACTGTCAGAGGGTCAGTGCAGAGGGAGTGCTGCACTGTCAGAGGGTCAGTACTGAGGGAGTGCTGCACTGTCAGAGGGTCAGTACTGAGGGAGTGCTGCACTGTCAGAGGGTCAGTACTGAGGGAGCGCTGCACTGTCAGAGGGTCAGTACTGAGGGAGCGCTGCACTGTCAGAGGGTCAGTGCAGAGGGAGTGCTGCACTGTCAGAGGGTCAGTACTGAGGGAGTGCTGCACTGTCAGAGGGTCAGTGCAGAGTGAGTGCTGCACTGTCAGAGGGTCAGTACTGAGAGAGTGCTGCACTGTCAGAGGGTCAGTACTGAGGTAGCGCTGCACTGTGAGAGGTGCCCATCTTTCTTGGTTTTTTAATAAATTTAGAGTACCCAATTCTATTTTTCCAATTAAGGGGCAATTTAGCGTGGCAAATTCACGTACCCTGCATATCTTTTTGGGCTCTGGGGTTGAGACCCATGCAGACACGGGGAGAATGTGCAAACTCCACATGGGCAGTAACCCGGGGCCAGGATCGAACCTCAGTCCTTGATGCTGTGGGACAGCAGTGCTAACCACTGCACCACCATGCCATCCTAGGTGCCCACTTTTCAGATGAGATGGTAACCTGAGGCTTTGTGTTTTCTCTCCTGTGGATGTCAACGATTCCACGGCTACTATTTCAAAGAAACCATGAGAGAGTAATGATAAAAGAATTGTTATGGTGCAGAAGGAGGCCGTTCGTCCAATCGTGGCTGTACTGGCTCTCGAAACAATTTGCACATTGATTCTATTGAAGGAATCATCTAATGTCCTCTTCAATGCCTCATTGAACCTGCCTCTACCATACTTCCAGCCAGTGCATTCCAGGTTCTAACCACTTAATGCTAGAAAAAGCTTTTTGCCACCACACATTTGCTTTTTTTTGAAAATCACTTTAAATCTGTGGCCTCTCCTTCGCGGATTATTTTCTGAGTGGGAACAGTTTCTCCCAATCGACTCTGCCCAGCCCCCTCATGATTTTGAACATCTCAATAAAATCTCCTCTTTGCCATTTTCTCTCCGAGCCACTCCAATCTAGCCTCATAGCTCAGGTTTCTCATCGCTGTGACCATTCTTGTAAACTGCTGCTGCACTCGCTCCAAAGTGTTTCTCATCCTTCCACCACACAATTCTGTGTGGTGCTCAGAATTGTACGCAATGTTTCAGTAGAGGTCTGACTGGTGTCTTGCACACGTTCAGCATGACCTCCTTGCTCTTGTGCTCTATGTGCCCGTTAATTAAGCCCAGGAGCATAAATTTCTCTCTCATTCACTCAGAGAAAAGTAAATTGGTGATCTGGTTTCTTTTATTCCAGAGTTGCTTGTGGGATCTTGCTGTCTACACATTTATTGCCACGTTTCCTACATTACAACATTACTGCACTGTAAAATGTACTTCATTGGCTGAAAAGAACCATGGTCTGTCCTTTCTGCCACTGTAAAAAGGAGTTAGGAATGAAATATTTTTCTTTCTTTTTTTTAATGACGGAACATTCCAGACTTGAAAGGTTAGATCCCTTGTCTCTCCATAGATGCTGTCAGAGCTGCTGAGATTGTCCATAATTTTTTGTTTTTGTTTCAGATTCCAGTATCCGCAGTAATTTACTTTTATTCCATATTTTACCTGACTTCAGAATAAAATGGTGTCCCTGTGGAAACCCCCTGACACACTGGGAGGTCCACGTTCAATCTGCATTTCTGTGCAAATTTACAGGTTCCCAGCAATGTCGTGACTTGTTTTCGGCTGGCCGGGGGAGGGGAAACTTGCAGCCCCTCCTCTGCACTGGGGAGGGAGCAGGTGCAGGGCTGTCAGGGATGACTGATAATAGGAGCGATATAAGTCTTCCAACATTCAGAAGCGCTGATTAAACTTTTGATCGCGCCACGTCTGGATCAGTCCTGAAATCTGAAGATGCAGCTTGTTTCCCTGATTGTTGTGTTTGCCTTGGTCACAGTATCTGTCCTCACAGATGGTAAGAATTTAAATCTGTGCAATTATTTGCTTTATGGTTTATCACATGTCTATTCAGATAGATAATTTTAAAAATATATTATTTATATTTGGAACGAGAGGGTTGCTGGCTAAACCAGGGCTGAAATTCTCCGCTTGTTGCGATTCAATTTTCGTGCCAGCAACGTACATCCACCAACGGTTTCATGGCAGCTCGGAGTAGTTACGATGGGAAATCCCATTGACAATCGGTGGGAATTGGGGAAGCTGCCATAGAGGCGCGCAGTTGAGAAACTGGAGAAAGCTGCCCCAAATTAGTTGCAAATTTCTAGTTACAATAGAGAGGCTTTCTCAGTCGCTTCTGTTTCGGTATCTAACAGCATATATTCCACCAGCAATTCTGAATGTAGTTAACAATGCGCAGTTAAATGAGGAATAAATTCCCTGGCTGTTCCTCTTCAAAGTAATGTCATGGGATCCTTCATATCAATTTGATGAGGCAGATGACTTAAGGTCTCACCCGAAAGATTGCTCCTGACAGTGTAGTGCCCCTTCTATACTGCACTGGAGTGTCAGCCTTAATTTCCATGCACTCAAACATTGGAGTGGGATTTGAAATCAGAATCTCGGTGTTCAGAGGTGAGGGAGCTGTCATCTGAGCTAAGGTGACATGCTTGCCGCGATACTAAGAATCTATCACACAGTTGTGGAACTGGAGTCTCATTTCAGCCAGTCCGTTTTAGGATGGTAGGTTTTGTTAACTGAAGGACATCAGTGATCAAGTTGGGTTTTTACAACAATCTGACAATGTCACCGTCACTTTGACTCGTACCAGTTTTTTTCTTTTCAGACATAGCTTTAAACTTTATTTAAATGCTGAACTTACAAGAGTGATATTTGAACCCAAGTTACCTGGGGTTTAATGTGAACGTGAATAATTGCATTCATTTAGCGCCTTTCATGAGGTTTGCATGTCCCAAAGTGCTTTCTAATTGATTAATTGCATTCAGAGCTGGAGTCACTGTTGTCCTGTAAGAAATTCAAAGCTAGTTTGTACACAGCAAGCTCCCAGAAACAACAATGTTTAAGATCAGAATTGAGCAGTAAGGATTGACCACAAAATGGGGGACACCACTGTTCTTCTCTGAAGAGTGACTGTGACATTTCTTTTGTTTGTTGCAAAAATATACTTTATTTGTAAAATATCTGAAAGAACATGACAAACATTTCAAAGTGGCCATCACAGAAAGTGCAATCATATTCAAATTTTCTACATAAGTCACGGGCTGGATTCTCTAGTCCCCCTAGCTGCGAGTTTCTCGATGGCGCGCTGTTCGCTGTCGGTGGAATTTTCCCTTCCCGCTGCTTGTCAATGGGATTTCCCATTGAAGCCAGCCCATGCCGCCGGGAATCCCATTGGTGGGGGTGGGTTGCCAGCAGGAAAAGGGAATCCCAATGACTGGAGTATTCTGGCCCATGTTGCACTCTGGGGTACTTCAATACAGTCAAAGAAACATTACAGACATTTCAAAATGGTAATTACATACAGTGCAATGGTATTTTAGTTTACTACATAAATCAAGTTGCATTATGAGGTGCTTCAATACAATTCTGATACATGTAATATTCACTGTATACATTCAGTGTGAGTCATACGGCCCGAGGGGGTTCTGTATAATTCCCTTTCCTTCAGTTCACTAGGGCTGAAAGATTTTAGGCAATGACCATCCCCATTGCGCCTCTACGGCAGCTTCCCTAAGCTTCAGTGCCTCCCTCAGTACGTAGTCCTGGGTTTTGGTTGTCCAACTGAGAGGTTCAAAGTCTCATCTGAACGATACTACCTCAGCCAGTGCAGCTCCCCCTCAGTGCTGCCCTGCAGCTCCAGCCTAGATTATGCGCTCAAATCTCTGGAGTGGGTTTCATTTAGGGAAGAGTTGAAGAAACAACTGTTTTGTTCTGGAATGCACTGCATGAGAGGACAATGAAAGCAGATTCAATCGCAACTTCAGGGAATCAGGTAAATATTTAAAGGGAGAAATTCTTCTTCTGACTGCTCCTCACAGCAAGGAGAAACTTGCCACACAGTATAGCCCATAGCAAGAACCTGCGCATAGAGTCATACAGTTTTACAGGAAGAAACCTTTGGCCTATCGTGTCTGTGTCGGCCATCGAGCACCAATCTATTCTAAACCCATTTTCCTGCACTTGGTCTGTAGTCTTGTATGCTATGGCATTTCAAGTGCTCATCTAAGTGCTTCTTAAATGTTGTGAGGGTTCCTGTCTCTACAACCCTTTCAGGCAGCGAGTTCCAGGTTCCCGCCATCCTCTGGGTGGAAAAGACTTTTCTCAAATCCCCTCAAAATCTCCTGCCTTACTTTAAATCTATGCTCCTGGTTATCGACCCCTCTACTGAGGGGAAACGTTTGTTCCTGTCTATCCTCTCTGTCTCTCATAATTGTGATGTGGAGATGCCGGCTTTGGACTGGGGTGAGCACAGTAAGAAGTCTTACAACACCAGGTTAAAGTCCAACAGGTTTGTTTCAAACACGAGCTTTCGGAGCGCAGCTCCTTCTTCAGGTGACAGGAGAGGTATGATCCAGAAACATTTATATAGACAAAGTCAGCGATGCCGGACAATGCTTGGAATGCGAGAATTTGCAGGTAATCAAATCATTACAGATCCAGAGATAGGGGTAACCCCAGGTTAAAGAGGTGTGAATTGTCTCAAGCCAGAACAGTTGGTGGAATTTTGCAAGCCCAGGTCAGATGGTGGGGAGTGGATGTAATGCGACATGAATCCAAGATCCCGGTTGAGGCCGCACTCATGCGTGCGGAACTTAACTATACGTTTTTGCTCGCAATTCTGCGTTGTCGCGTGAAAGATTGCTCCTGACAGTGTAGTGCACCCTCTATACTGCACTGGAGTGTCAGCCTTAATTTCCATGCGCTCAAACATTGGAGTGGGATTTGAAATCAGAATCTCGGTGTTCAGAGGTGAGGGAGCTGCCATCTGAGCTAAGGTGACATGCTTGCCGCTATACTAAAAATCTATCACACAGTTGTGGAACTGGAGTCTCATTTCAGCCAGTCCGTTCTATACACCTAGATTGGTTCCCCTCTGCAGCCTTCTCTGCTCTAAGGAGAACAACCCCCAGCCTAACCAACCCCTCTTCTCAGCTGAAACTCTCCAGCCCAGGTAACATCCTGGTGAATCTCCTCTGCATCCTTTCCAGTGCAATCACATCTGTCCTAAACTGTGGCAACCAGAACTGCCACACAGTATCTAGCTGTGGCCTGACGAGCGTTTTATACAGATTCATCATAGCCTGTCTGCACTTATATTCTATGCCTCGGCTTATTATGGCAAGTATATCATATGCCTTCTTTAACCACCTTGTCTACCTGTCCTGCTGCCTTCAGGGGTCTTTGGATACTCAAGTCCCTCTGGCCCTCTGTACATCCTAGTGTCCGACCATTCATTGTGTGTTCTCTTGCTTTGTTAGTCCTACCGAAAAGCATCACGTCATACATTTCAGGGTTAAATTCCATTTGCTAGGCTTGATTTAATCGAATTTGAAATAGTTTATAGGGCGCACCTGAGTAAGTCCAGAATGAGTCGCTTCTTTGCATGGGTGGAAGACACGTGCGTGCTCTGCTCAAGGCGTCTGGCCAACCAGGTTCTGCTCTTTCCCCAAGCTTGTGGGTTCTCTAGGTCTCCTTCTTCAGCACCATGTCGGCGATTCTGAAAATTCAACTGGAGCCCTGTCAACTTGGTGGCCAAATTTTGAGTGTCAGTCGTGCTCGAGCTGCAGACAAGTGTGGGGGCCGATACCTTGGCCTTCGCCTCGCTGGTTTCCTGGAGGTGGGTACTGCTGGGGTGGAGGTCTGCTTCTCCGCCCAGTACCTCAGTGTGGCTGGGAGATCTGATGGAGTTTCTATACCTCGCGAAAGTCAAGTACACCGCGCGGGGAGCAATTGAGGGGTTTTACTGAAGATGACAGCCGTCTGTTGTTTATTTCAAGGAATTGGCCATGGTTCATTGCTCAGAAGGGGAGAGGGGAGGAAGAAGAGAAGGGGGAGGGGTTAGGTTTTGTGAGGGGTGGGCTATGTTTTGGAAGCTTTATGTTTGTATTAGTGTATTATTGTGTTGTGTTGTTTTGTATTATGTATAAAATGAAAAATAAAAATATATTTTTAAAAATTCCATTGCCATGGTTCTGCACATGTGACCAACCTGACTATATCATCCTGTAATCACAGAGTCTGTTGTGTGGCGGCTACCACATTGTTCAGTCCAGCCAGGAGACTATCCCACTCTTACTCTCTGCCTTAGACTTATTGGACAGATTTTCAGGTTGACCTCCTTCTCTCCTCCATGATAGTTAAAGACTTGGTTAGTTATAGCAATGAGCAGTTGGATCCATATGAACAAGCACCTCTTCCCTGGAACCTTATCTGAACTGAAATTGTTCTGTTCCGTTGGCAGTGCACCACAATCAGATAGATGCTGTACAAGTATGAGCTGCGGGTACTGTTGGACTCGGCGATTAAGTGGATGTGATCTATGAGTCACTGCTGAGGTTCTCAAATTCTCGAAACATTTTATAAACTCAAACATGGCCCCCTTACAATTTGTTGTTTGGTCTGTCACTGCTCTATAGCAAATCTCTCCTATAATTAGCTTTGAATCTCCAACTCCAAGATGCATCAAGGGACAAAGCCTAGAATCTTGCCACCTCTGTGGTTTAATTGTATCTTAGCTTGCAACAAGAAATCCCCAGGGTCATCCTAGGGGCAGGGCAAGACGACGTTCCAGAAAATCCCAGGAATTACAAGTCAGAAAATAAGAATTCAGGAATTGGTCCATCAAAATAAAAGGTCCATTTCTACCATCTTCAGCATGTAAATGTTGCAATTAATCTCTGTCGATCAATCTTTAACTGGAGGTGAAGCAAAGCCCAAGTGGTACAGAGTTTTGAGAACAGCAGCTCTTGCTCCTCAAAAACATGTTCCACTCACCACAGTTTTGTTACTCAAATGGGGGCGTCGCTGACTGAGTGACTTACAAGGCCATTTCAGAGGATAGTTATGAGTCACATGTAGGCCAGACCAGCTAATGATGACAGGTTTGCTTCCCTGAAGTGAACGAGATGGGTTTTTACAACAATCATTTCATGATAACTTATTCATTCCAGATTGTTTTCTACTGAATTAAATTTTGACTGACTGCTAAACTGGGATTTGGACCTGGGTCCCCAATTTCCTAGGTCACTGGATTGCAGGTTCGGTGACAATACCACTACGCTAATGCCTCCTTGGTTAATGTCAGGATAGTCTCGGCCAGTGACCGATTTCCCTAAGTAGTCCTGGGTTATGGGGCAGGAATCAGTCAGTTTTCTTTTTTCATGTTCTCTGAACAACCCCAACAACAACTTCCACTCATTTTACAGAGCCTTTAACAGAAGAAAAGGTCCCACCAAACTACTTCAGAGGAGCGTTATATCAATAAACACCATGTCAGACAGGATGATGTTGGACGCATCACCAAATGTTTAGCGAAAGTGGTAGATTTTCAAGGAGGTGGAGAGTAAAGTAGAGAAGACGATAGGTTTACAGGGAGGGAACAAGGATTAGCTTTTAAAATCCAATTGTTTCAAAACTAAGAATCAGTGTAAATCGGCAATGACTGGAACATTACAATCAAAAGAAAAAATTGTCAGGGCGACACGGTGGTAAAAGGTTAGCACTGTTACCTCATAGCACCAAGAACCCGGGTTCAATCCCGGCTCTGGGTCACTGTCCGAGTGGCGATTGCACATTCTCTCCATGTCTGCGTTATTCTCACCCCCCACAATCCAAAGACGTGCAGGGTAGGTGGATTTGCCACGCTAAATTGCTCCTTACTTAGAAATAAAAAGAATTGGGCACTTTAATCTTTTTTCTAAACTATCAGTATCATTGAACAAAGTGAATGTCTGTCCCAGCCTCTATTCAGTCAGTGACATCACGTCAAATGGACTGGACAGGTCTGTCAAGCATGTTTTTTAGGGATCACCACGATGACAAGAAAAGGTCACAAAAATTGCTTTGATTGTGAATATAAATTACCAGGGTTTATATTTTTACAGGCATGTTTATTATTTCCAGATACAACTCAGCTGAAAGAGGGTGAGGCCTTGAGGGAACTGACAACAACCAGGGTGAAATCTCCTGCCAGTGAGAGCCACTGTGTCTGCAAAGGTAGGAAGGCACATTCAGACCTCGATTACTCACCAACCTGATCAACAAGATAATGAAATCAGAGACTGGGATGATCAAACCCAAAACTGGGTTAACCATGGGGCAGATAAACCAGGGACACGGTGAATAGGGAAACAGTTCAAATAAAAAGGACTAGATAAAGATGGGAATAGTTAATCCAGAGATTGGATAACCACGGGAACAGTTAATCCAGGGACTGGATAAACACATAAATAGTTAATCCATGGACTGGATAAACATGGGAATAGTTAATCTGTAGACTGGATAAAGACAGGAATAGTTAATCCATGGACTGGATAAACATGGGAATAGTTAATCTGTAGACTGGATAAAGACAGGAATAGTTAATCCATGGACTGGATAAACATGGGAATAGTTAATCTGTAGACTGGATAAAGGCAGGAATAGTTAATCTGTAGACTGGATAAACACGAGAATAGTTAATCCATAGACTGGATAAACATGGGAATAGTTAATCCATAGGCTGGATAAACATGGGAATAGTTAATCCATAGGCTGGATAAACATGGGTATAGTTAATCCATAGACTGGATAAACATGGGAATAGTTCATCCATAGACTGGATAAACACGGGAATAGTTCATCCAGAGACTGGATAAACATGGAATTGGTTAATCCAGGGACTGGGTAATCATAGAAATCATTAATTCAGGGGCTGGATAAGCATGGGAACAGTTAATCCATAGACTCGATAAACACAGGAATAGTTAATCCAGAGTCTAGATAAACACGGGAATAGTTAATCTAGAGATTAAATGAACATGGGAATAGTTAATCCAAAAACTGGATAAATTTGGGAATAGTAATCCAAAAACTAGATCAACGCTTTGTAGTTAATCCAGGGACTGGATAAACATGCCAGCTGTTAGTCCAGGGACTGGGTGAATACAGGAATAGCTAATCCAGAGATTTGATAAACACGGTGGTGTTGTCTGTAAGATTCAGAACTTCAACCAGTTTATTATTCAAGCGTTTTAACCAGATGTCCATATTTGCGAGATAAGCAAAGGACTAACACAAGATAACAATTCAACCAAAGTTTATTTTCAAGCATTATAAAATAGTTTATCCCCAAAATTATCCTAACTATAGTATGCCAAAGGGTCTTAATTCTACACCCGCCGATGAACTTGATCAGACTGGTCGAATCCAGTGAGTCTCAGTCTTCTCAGGGCCTTTGTCTGCGAAGGTGAGTCTCACATGTTGCTTACTTCTGTCCTCTGGTCTGCCGCTGAGTCGTCTCTGCTGCCTCTGCATCGTGTCTTCACTCAGGTGATCTCTAGATATCTCTTGCTCATCCTCTTCCTCACACCCTTCCAGACGTTTCTCCGCATCTTCAGGGGCTAGGTCGGTGCCAGAGTGGTTTGCGCTGCGTCAGCCAGCGTGGAAGGGGCTTGGCGCCACACCAACCGGCGCCGAAGGGCCTCTGCCAGCTGGCGTGAGTTGGCGCATGCATGGGAACGCCAGCGTGTGCTGGCGTCATCCTAGCGCATGCACAGAGGGGGTTCATCTCCGCGCTGGCCATCGCAGACCGGTACACAAGCCGGGCGCGGAGGAATAGAGTGCCCCCACGGCACAGGCCTGCACGCAGATCGGTGGGCTCCAATCGTGGGCCAGGCCACCTTGGGAACAGCACCCAGGGCCAGATCCCCCCACGCCCCCCCGAGGACCCCAGAGGCCGCCCGCGGAGCCAGGTCCTGCCAGTAAGTACCTGTTGTAACATACGCCGGCGGGACCGGCCGAAAACAGGTGGCCACTCGGCCCATCGCAGGCTGGAGAAGCGCTGGGGTAGCCGTTGGCAGCAGCCGCCGACCGGCACGGTGCGATTCCCACACCCGCCAAATCCCCGGCGCCAGAGAATGTGGCAGCCGGTGGGTGCGGGATTCCCGCCACCCCCCAGTGATTCTCCAACCCGGTTGGGGGGGGGGGTCGGAGAATTCCGCCCCTAGTTTATTGCCCAATCACTGTTGGATGCCTGTACCCTCGTCCACCCACTTGAATCCTGGCCATCACAGAGGGCTATTGCTCTCTTCATTCAGGCTCAAGCTGGATCTGGATTATACAAGATTAGTGGGTTTGAATTTGGAGCTACTAGGTAACTTCTTATTGAAGACCACTCAGAGGAGCACCAAGTGTCTGTAAAATTCAGACATATCGACCAGTTTATTATTCAAATGTTTGACCCAGGTGCCCTTATTTCTGAGATGAGCAAAGGACCGACACAGGTTAACAATTCAACCCAAGTTTATTTTCAAACACATTGGCCGGGATTCTCCGTCCCAGTGCCGGGTTGGAGAATCCCCGAGGGAGCGCGAGAATCGCGCCCGGCAGCCCCGACGCCAGCTTCCCCATTCTCAGACGCTGATTTTCGGGCACCCGAAGGATCGCCGTTGACAGCAGCCCCCCCCCCAGCGATTCTCCGGGCCCCGATGGGCCGAGTGGCCGACGAGTTTGGCCAAGTCCCGCCGGCGTGTGTTATTCAGGTCCCACATGGCGTGATCTGGAAGGTGTGTCTGCAGGGGCCGTCCTGGAGGGGGGGTGGGGGGATCCGATCCGGGGGGGATCCGACCCGGGGGGGGGCGGGGGCACGGTGGCCATGCCCGCGATCGGGGCCTACCGATTGGCGGGCGGGCTGGTTCCGTGCGGGCCTATTTTACTCTGCACCAGGCCCCTGTAGGGCTCCGCCATACTTCCCGGGGGCCGGTGTGGAGAAGGGAACCCCCGCGCATGCGCGTAAAAACGCCGGCTGTTCCGCGCATGCGCAAATTTGCGCGGCCCATTCCGCGGCAGCTGGAGCTGCCCACTAGGAAGGGGAGAATTCCTCACTTTCAGGGCTGTTGATGCCGGAGTGGTTGGCACCGGTTTTCACGCCAGCGTGGGGGCATAGCCCCATTATTAGAGAATCCCGCCCAATGAAACAGTTTGTCCCCCAAATTATCCCAAATAGAATCTGGCTAAGATCCTTAATACTGCCCGTGCCGATGAACTGGATTGAGTTGTGGGTCGAATCCTCTGAGTTTAGATTGTCTCAGGGCCTTTGACTGCGAAGGTGGGTGTCGCATGCTGCTTCCTTCTGCCCTCTGGTCCACCATTGAGACTTCTCCGCTGGCTCTGCATTGAGTCTTTGCTGGGGAGGATCTCTAGATGCCTCCTTCTTACCCCCCACTTCACACTTCCTGAAGCTTCTCTGGCCCTCAACCAATAAGGTCACGGTGTGGTGGTTGCAACACCCAATGGAGTTGTCGATTGCAACTCTGCAGGACTCCTGGACCTCTCCTCAGAGGTCCATTCTCAGGTGCATTATCTGCATATGACCTTATCCCATATCAGGTGATCTAGGTGCCAGAACATCCAGCAGAGGGCAGCAGAGCAGAGCTACTGATCAGCTGTTCTGGGGAAATTTGCATACGTGCAGTGCGGTCAGCCTAAGTTGAAGGTGAATCTGCGAAGAAGACCCGAGGAGTTTGAGTGAAGGCAATCATCCAGCAGAGGGCAGCAGAGCAGAGCTACTGATCAGCTGTTCTGGGGAAATTTGCATACGTGCAGTGCGGTCAGCCTAAGTTGAAGGTGAATCTGCGAAGAAGACCCGAGGAGTTTGAGTGAAGGCAATCATCCAGCAGAGGGCAGCAGAGCAGAGCTACTGATCAGCTGTTCTGGGGAAATTTGCATACGTGCAGTGCGGTCAGCCTAAGTTGAAGGTGAATCTGCGAAGAAGACCCGAGGAGTTTGAGTGAAGGCAATCATCCAGCAGAGGGCAGCAGAGCAGAGCTACTGATCAGCTGTTCTGGGGAAATTTGCATACGTGCAGTGCGGTCAGCCTAAGTTGAAGGTGGTTTGTGGAGAGGCTGTTGGCAAGTGACAGTTAAACCTGAAGCACTTTGTGAGTGTTTCCCACCCTACCTCCTCCTCTAACCAACCCCCCCACCCCACAGTGGTTGGGAAGCGGGAGCAGGGGCCTGTCGTGAAGGTGAGTGAGTGCCTTTAAATTTGCTTACCTTTCAGCGGGAGCAGGGTTTGAAGTAATATCAGGTAAGCTCTTCCTTTCTTTTTCTTTTTCTTGTTTTTTTTTAAATCTAGAGGTGATGTCAGGGAAGGCAGTACAATGCTCCTCCTGCAGAATGTTTGAGGTGAGGGACGCCGTCAGCGTCCCTGCTGATTTCATCTGTGGGAAGTGCACCCAACTCCAGCTCCTCAAAAACCGTGTTAGGGACCTGGAGCTTGAGCTGGATGAACTTCGGATCATTCGGGAGGCAGAGGGGGTCATAGATAGGAGCTTCAGGGAAGTAGTTACACCAAAGACTGGAGATAGATGGGTAACTGTAAGAGGGACTGGGAAGAAGCAGTCAGTGCAGGGACCCCCTGCGGTCGTTCCCCTGAGTAACAAGTATACCGTTTTGGATACTTGTGGGGGGGACGACTTACCAGGGGTAAGCCATGGGGTACAGGCCTCTGGCACGGAGTCTGTCCCTGTTGCTCAGAAGGGAAGGGGGGAAAGGAGTAGAACATTAGTAATTGGGGACTCAATAGTCAGGGGCATAGATAGGAGATTTTGCGGGAGCGAGAGAGACTCACGTTTGGTATGTTGCCTCCCAGGTGCAAGGGTACGTGATGTCTCGGATCGTGTTTTCCGGGTCCTTAAGGGGGAGGGGGAGCAGCCCCAAGTCGTAGTCCACATTGGCACTAACGACATAGGTAGGAAAGGGGACAAGGATGTCAGGCAGGCCTTTAGGGAGCTAGGATGGAAGCTCAGAGCGAGAACAAACAGAGTTGTTATCTCTGGGTTGTTGCCCGTGCCACGTGATAGTGAGATGAGGAATAGGGAGAGAGAGCAATTAAACACGTGGCTACAGGGATGGTGCAGGCGGGAGGGATTCAGATTTCTGGATGACTGGGGCTCTTTCTGGGGAAGGTGGGACCTCTATAGACAGGATGGTCTACATCTGAACCTGAGGGGCACCAATATCCTGGGGGGGAGATTTGTTAGTGCTCTTTGGGGGGGTTTAAACTAATTCAGCAGGGGCATGGGAACCTGGATTGTAGTTTTGGGGTACGGGAGATTGAGAGTATAGAGGTCAGGAGCACAGATTTGACTTCGCAGGAGGGTGCCAGTGTTCAGGTAGGTGGTTTGAAGTGTGTCTACTTCAATGCCAGGAGTATACGAAATAAGGTAGGGGAACTGGCAGCATGGGTTGGTACCTGGGACTTCGATGTTGTGGCCATTTCAGAGACATGGATAGAGCAGGGACAGGAATGGTTGTTGCAGGTTCCGGGGTTTAGGTGTTTTAGTAAGCTCAGAGAAGGGGGCAAAAGAGGGGGAGGTGTGGCGCTGCTAGTCAAGGACAGTATTACGGTGGTGGAAAGGATGATAGATGGGGACTCTTCTTCTGAGGTAGTATGGGCTGAGGTTAGAAACAGGAAAGGAGAGGTCACCCTGTTGGGAGTTTTCTATAGGCCACCTAATAGTTCTAGGGATGTAGAGGAAAGGATGGCGAAGATGATTCTGGAAAAGAGCGAAAGTAACAGGGTAGTTGTTATGGGAGACTTTAACTTTCCAAATATTGACTGGAAAAGATATAGTTCGAGTACATTAGATGGGTCATTCTTTGTACAATGTGTGCAGGAGGGTTTCCTGACACAATATGTTGACAGGCCAACAAGAGGCGAGGCCACATTGGATTTGGTTTTGGGTAATGAACCAGGCCAGGTGTTAGATCTGGAGGTAGGTGAGCACTTTGGAAACAGTGACCACAATTCGGTGACCTTTACATTAGTGATGGAAAGGGATAAGTATACCCCGCAGGGCAAGAGTTATAGCTGGGGGAAGGGCAATTATGATGCCATTAGACATGACTTAGGATGTGTTGGTTGGAGAAGTAGGCTGCAAGGGTTGGGCACACTGGATATGTGGAGCTTGTTCAAGGAACAGCTATTGCATGTTCTTGATAAGTACGTACCAGTCAGGCAGGGAGGAAGGGGTCGAGCGAGGGAACCGTGGTTTACCAAAGAAGTGGAATCTCTTGTTAAGAGGAAGAAGGAGGCCTATGTGAAGATGAGGCGTGAAGTTTCAGTTGGGGCGCTTGATAGTTACAAGGAAGCGAGGAAGGATCTAAAGAGAGAGCTGAGACGAGCAAGGAGGGGACATGAGAAGTCTTTGGCAGGTAGGATCAAGGAAAACCCAAAAGCTTTCTATAGGTATGTCAGGAATAAAAGAATGACTAGGGTAAGAGTAGGGCCAGTCAAGGACAGTGGTGGGAAGTTGTGTGTGGAGGCTGAGGAGATAAGCGAGATACTAAATGAATACTTTTCGTCAGTATTCACTCAAGAAAAAGATAATATTGTGGAGGAGAATGCTGAGACCCAGGCTATTAGAATAGATGGCATTGAGGTGCGTAGGGAAGAAGTGTTGGCAATTCTGGACAAGGTGAAAATAGATAAGTCCCCGGGGCCAGATGGGATTTATCCTAGGATTCTCTGGGAAGCCAGGGAAGAGATTGCTGAGCCTTTGGCTTTGATTTTTAGGTCATCATTGGCTACAGGAATAGTGCCAGAGGACTGGAGGATAGCAAATGTGGTCCCTTTGTTCAAGAAGGGGAGTAGAGATAACCCCGGTAACTATAGGCCGGTGAGCCTAACGTCTGTGGTGGGTAAAGTCTTGGAGAGGATTATAAAAGATACAATTTATAATCATCTAGATAGGAATAATATGATTAGGGACAGTCAGCATGGTTTTGTGAAGGGTAAGTCATGCCTCACAAACCTTATCGAGTTCTTTGAGAAGGTGACTGAACAGGTAGACGAGGGTAGAGCAGTTGATGTGGTGTATATGGATTTCAGTAAAGCGTTTGATAAGGTTCCCCACGGTCGTCTATTGCAGAAAATACGGAGGCTGGGGATTGAGGGTGATTTAGAGATGTGGATCAGAAATTGGCTAGTTGAAAGAAGACAGAGAGTGGTAGTTGATGGGAAATGTTCAGAATGGAGTTCAGTTACGAGTGGCGTACCACAAGGATCTGTTCTGGGGCCGTTGCTGTTTGTCATTTTTATAAATGACCTAGAGGAGGGCGCAGAAGGATGGGTGAGTAAATTTGCAGACGACACTAAAGTCGGTGGAGTTGTAGACAGTGCGGAAGGATGTTGCAGGTTACAGAGGGACATAGATAAGCTGCAGAGCTGGGCTGAGAGGTGGCAAATGGAGTTTAACGTGGAGAAGTGTGAGGTGATTCACTTTGGAAAGAATAACAGAAATGCGGAATATTTGGCTAATGGTAAAATTCTTGGTAGTGTGGATGAGCAGAGGGATCTCGGTGTCCATGTACATAGATCCCTGAAAGTTGCCACCCAGGTTGATAGGGTTGTGAAGAAGGCCTATGGTGTGTTGGCCTTTATTGGTAGAGGGATTGAGTTCCGGAGCCATGAGGTCATGTTGCAGTTGTACAAAACTCTAGTACGGCCGCATTTGGAGTATTGCGTACAGTTCTGGTCGCCTCATTATAGGAAGGACGTGGAAGCTTTGGAACGGGTGCAGAGGAGATTTACCAGGATGTTGCCTGGTATGGAGGGAAAATCTTATGAGGAAAGGCTGATGGACTTGAGGTTGTTTTCGTTAGAGAGAAGAAGGTTAAGAGGTGACTTAATAGAGGCATACAAAATGATCAGAGGGTTAGATAGGGTGGACAGCGAGAGCCTTCTCCCGCGGATGGAGGTGGCTAGCACGAGGGGACATAGCCTTAAATTGAGGGGTAATAGATATAGGACAGAGGTCAGAGGTGGGTTTTTTACGCAAAGAGTGGTGAGGCCGTGGAATGCCCTACCTGCAACAGTAGTGAACTCGCCAACATTGAGGGCATTTAAAAATTTATTGGATAAGCATATGGATGATAAGGGCATAGTGTAGGTTAGATGGCCTTTAGATTTTTTCCATGTCGGTGCAACATCGAGGGCCGAAGGGCCTGTACTGCGCTGTATCGTTCTATGTTCTATGTTCTATCTGGAGTCATCTGGGAGATCCACAACAATTGATCCATTTGAATGTGGCTAATTATCTTCCAATGTCCTGTTTACAGGACAAGCTCAGACTTACTCCGACTGTCTCTCTCTTTCCAGTGTATACAAGTTTGACTATTTGACTTCCCATCAGGCCCGTCTGTGATTCTGGCTTTAATGTAAAGTGTCCAATTCGGTATCAGGCCTAAAATAAGGGACATTGACCATTTTACCACAACGTGAAGAGTTAATCCAGGGACTGGATAAACACAAGAATAATTACTGCAGGAACACAATAAACACAGGAAGAGTTATTCTGGGGATTAGATAACTAAGGGAATAGTTAATTCAGGGACTTGATAAACATGGGAATAGTTAATCCAGGGACTCAATAAACATGGGAATAGTTAATCCAGAGACTGTATGAATTCAAGAATAGTTAAAACAGGAGCTATTTAAACATGGGATAGTTAATCCATGAACTGGATCAACACGGGAATGGTTAATTCAGGGATTCGATGAACATGGGTATACATCATCCAGGGAACTGATAAATATGAGAATAGTTAAGCCAGAGATGGGGCAAACACAGGAATAGTTAATCCAGAGATAGTATAAATTCAAGAATAGTCCAGAGCCAGATAGATATGGGAATAGTTAAGACAGGGACAGAATTAACATGGGAACAGTTAAACCAGTGACTGGGAAATATGTTGAACTGATCACTGATCACTGATTCTGTGTTCACTATTTAACGTTGGTCTGAATTACACCAAACTGACTACAAGTTTTTATCCCATTCTTAGTTGGCCACCTCGAGTTTCGACACAAAGTGAAGAAGTCCCACGATCGAACTGGGAACAAGTGCCCCTGTCAGAAGGCTAAAAAGATCATCAAGAGGAAATGGAAAGATGGTAATTTATGAAAGCATAAAGTAGGGAAGAAGTCAGTCAATTGAAACATAATGTGTGGTTGGTATAGCATGCTTGAGAGGTGCAGATGACTGCGGACCTATGGTTCCCAGAGCCCTCCATCACTGGACAATGTCCCCCTTTTGCTCATCATAGAATCCTTACAGTGCAGAGAGAGGCCACATAGCCCATCGAGTCTCCACCGACCTTTCGAAAAACCACTGTACCTAGGCCCAATCCCAGGTATATGGGATCTTGCCGTAGAATCCCGACAGTGCAGAAGGAGGTCATTCGGCCTATCGAGTCTGCTCTGTTCCTGCGAAAAACCACCCTACCTGTGCTCAATCCCCCGCCCTTTCCCCGTAACTCCACCTAACGTTTTGGACACTTACGGGCAATTTAGCGTGGCCAGTCCAACTAACCTGCATGTCTTCAGATAGTGGGAGGAAACCGGCACATCTGGAGGAAATCCACGCAGTCACTGGGAGAATGTGCAAATTTCACATTCAGTGACCCAGAGTCGGTATCAAACCTGGGTCCCTGGTGCTGTGGGATAGCAGTGCTAACCACTGTGTCACCGTGTCACCCTTTATTGCCCATGCCTTGTTGCTGATTAAAGGTATATGGCACTCTTTCAGAGGGTCAGTGCAGACTTAATGGACCGAATGGCCCCTTTCTGCATTATAGAGGTTCTGTGATTTTATGATTCTATGAAAGTGCAAACTCCACACAGACTGTCACCCAAGATCAGAATCGAACTCGGGTCCCTGGCACTATGCCAACCACTTGCCACCATGCTGCCCTGAGTTCTCCGATTTTGACCAAACAACCCAGTGCCGAAGAAGGGATGTGTATCCAAGCGAGGATGGTATGCCACTGAGACGGGAATTTGCAGGTGGTGATTTCCCATGTGTCTAGCTCCCATCTCCTAGATTGTATAGGGTCTGGGTTTAGAACTTGCTGCTGAAGGAGATTTGGCAAGGTGCTGAGGTATCTTGTACATAGTATACGCTGGTGCCATTGGGTGCCAGTACTGGGAGGAGTGATAACTAAATAAGTTTCTCGGCCTTTACTAAACACTGACAATGGTTGTTTCTTTATTTGTAGCTGTTTTATCAAGGAAAGGAGGGACAAAACGTTACTGCCTGAAGCCTGGGAAAACTCTGTGGAGAGGCCAGAGGCGCTTCTATTGTGTGGAGTCATGGCACAGAATGAAGAAATGCAAGTCCTGTAATCCAATCGACTTTATCCCAACTCCGCTGTAAACTGAATCCTCAAACCTATCCAAGCAGGGAGCTTCAATACGGCCAATTAAACAATCCCTATCAAGAGTATCATGATTCCGAAACATTAACTCCAACATCCCACAAACCCAGAGAGATTCCTTCCTGGATTCAGCCATGGTTCTGACTCTGACACACCTCTTGTCCCACCCGCAGATGTGAGCCAGTAATCCACGTCGACGATCCTCGTGCCTGTACCGTAGAAATGCTGCACTCTCAGAGGTGTGACTTTTAGAATGCAACACTAAACAGAGGCCCAATTTCACTGGCAGAAGATCCCATGCCCACTATTCCAAAGAAGAGCTGGGATGTTCTCCCTGGTCCTCTGTGGCAATATTTATCCCTTGAGCAACATTCCTTAAAAACGTAGGCAAACACACAATCTCGTCATTGATCCCATTGCTGCTTTTGGGATCATGCTGTGTCAATTGGCTGCTGCATCTCCTACATTATAACAGCGTCGTTGCAATGCTCTCAGTGTAGCATTATGTATATATCAGTGGCAAGAGATGGAAAATCACAATCAAAATACCCTTGATTTTCCAATAATCTACGAGAAAGTTCCCATCCGAGGTGCAGAGCTACAAAATTACTCGGTCATAATTCCCATTACGGCTGTA
Organism: Scyliorhinus canicula; assembly: GCF_902713615.1. Classification (NCBI taxonomy): domain Eukaryota; kingdom Metazoa; phylum Chordata; class Chondrichthyes; order Carcharhiniformes; family Scyliorhinidae; genus Scyliorhinus; species Scyliorhinus canicula. Next base: position 71,366,700 of record NC_052157.1, read on the forward strand.
ATAATGCTTTCCCAGATCTGTTGATGATGGTACGTTTCAATCAGCAAGGGTATAATCAAGGCCACTTTCACGATCAATACGTATCAGAAGCTTTCCATCTGATAGCGGTGAAATTCATTGGGTAATCAAAAAGTCAACATCAGTCACTCCTTCCTCAGCTTCCCCTCCCCCCACCAAAACCTAACTCCACCCCCCCAAACTCACCTCTCAAATCCACACCATATTACCTGATTGATAGAACATCCAAATAATTGCAAAGCTCTTCCCATTAATTCCCCACCAGTTGCAACCCACAAACAGTTGAGATGGAGGTATGGAGTGGGACAGACAACATGAGCCATGGGGACTGAGCCTGTTCAGTCTCTGGCGAAAGGAGACAAGAAGCAAAATAATTAAGAAGCATTGGAATGTTATGAACATTATGTCACCCTATTAAATGGTGACATAATGAGGCCATTTGGCCTTCTGAGCTTGTTGCACAGGAACAGAAGGAAACCATTGGTTCCTTCAAGTCTACTGCATGGGGATAGGAGAAGGCCAATCAGCCCGTTGAGTCTGTTATCTGGGAACAAGAGGCTACTCAGGCCTTCTTTACTGTTAGATAGGAATAGGAGAACGCCAATCAGCCCTGGAACCTTTTATCTATGAACAGGAGAAAGCCATTCATCCCCCTTGGGCATGTTTGTGGAATAGGAGTAGACCATTCAGCCTTTCAAACTTGTTCTGCCACTCAGTTAGATCACACCTGATCCGTACGTCAAAACCCATTGACTGTCTTTACCCCATGTCCCTTGAGAGCCCTCCCCGACACAAGTCCACCGCTCTCAGTATTGAAAGCTTCACATTATTCAGCATCTACAACATTTTGGGAATTCCAGATTTCCACTTCCCTCTGCATTTAAAAGCACATCCAGATATCACACACGCACCTCAGAGCTCTAATTTTAAGATTGTGCCCCTGCCTTCTGGTTTCCTCCATCAGAGGAAATAGATTATTTGAAACTATCTTACCGAATCCCAGCATCGGTGTAAATACCTCAATTTATATCAGTGATGGGCAACCTAGGCTGGTGAGTGAGCAGCATGATTGGCCCTCCTTCATCTCGGTGGACTGCAAGATCGAAATCGGACTTCTTCACGAACCATGACCCGTGAATAAGATTGAATACATTTGATACATGCTGATTATTTCATAGCAAGTTCTAGAAAATGCTTAATCGTTTATATTCTGATGGACATCATCTTTAAATGGTAAAATCAGATTGGATATTTACACTTTGGACACAGAGTGAGTGCACGGTTTTCACAGTTAATGTCGGGCTGAATTCTCTGGTCCCCCAGCCATGTGTTTCTCGGCAGCGAACTGCTCGCTGGTGGCGGGATCCTCTCTTCCCGCAGCTTGTCAATGGGATTTTCCCATTGAAGCCATCCCACACTGCCAGCAAACCCACAGGCAGGGTTGCATTGCCAGCAGGAAGAGAGAATCCCAAAGAACAGAGAATTCCGGCCATTGTGAGTAATCAGCACACACCTCACTTCACTTGCCCTTGCTTAACGTGCGTATCACTTCAGTCATACCGGTAGGAAAAAGCGACATGGATGAAAATCAGTCAAATTTGGACAACAGTCAAAGGTGGCATGGTGGCGCAGCGGTTAGCACTGCTGCCTCACGGCGCTCAGGACCCGGGTTCGACCCCAGTCCCGGGTTACTGTCCATGTGGAGTTTGCACATTCTCCCATCGTCTGCGTGCGTCCCACCCCCACAACTCAAAGATGTGCAGGTTGGGTGCATTGGCCACGCTAAATTGCCCTTAATTGGAAAAAAGATAATAATTGGGCACTCTAAATTTATTTTAAAAAAGAATTTGGACAACAGTCAACACAATATTCTGTAGCCACACTCAGAATCCAGGATGCGTGTGTCTATCTGCTACATGCATCACCTGGGCCTCAGGGTACTCAGCACTGATCTGTATCCTTCCTGAGGTGTAGACCCCTGAGGGGGTCCAACCAGGGCTGTAGACAACCCTACCCCTTTCCCTTTGTAGCCCAGAACCCTGGAGTCACGGTCAAGTCTGTGAGCAAAGGAAATGTCATCCACAAAGAGCCACCACTATCAGTTCACACTAATGAGCCTTTCCCCACCAATGTGATGCTTATACATTGAATACGACGCTTAAGCTTCAGGTTATAAATGCTGTACTAATGTGTTTGCACAGGGAGAGAGCCTCTGCCAGTAGGACAGGATGTGGATCTTCAACAGGATCCAGGAGCAGTTCCAACATACACTGCTCCCAAAACTCTAAATGAGCGTTGGAATGACAGACAGTGTCGAACTGTTGCCTTCCTGTTCTTAATGAAAGGGACGGCCCTGCAGCTTAAAACATGGAGGCTTAGATTCTCATTGTTATTACCCAGGCATTGAACAGTGAGCGAATTGGAAAACTAGGCATGGGTAGCGTGAAATCTCTTCCATTCCATTTTCTTTTATTGATCCACTCATGGGATGTGGACATGCCTGGCAAGGTAATTTATTATCCATTCCAAATTGCCATTCAGAAGGTGATGGTGGGCTTCCTTCTTGAACTCTGCTGTCCCTGTGGAGGAGGTGCTCCCATAATGCCATTGGATTACAGGGTTTTGATCCAGTGGCAATGAAGAAATGGCCAAAAGAGTTCCAAGCCAGGGTGGTGTGTGACTTGCATAGAAAATAGGAGCAGGAGTAGTCCATTTGGCCCTGCGAGCCGCACCGCTATTCAATATAATCATGGGTATAAAACCATCGATCCCATTGAGTCAGGTTAATATTAAAATTAGTGAGTATAGGGAGGGAAATTACCTGCTTTTTCCAGGTTGACAGTGAGGCCATTACTTTAAAAGCAAGTTAGATCTTATATTCCCTCCACTGGTATCTGATGGCGAGGTTCTCTCTCGCCTGGGTTCCGGTTGCTGAGTGCGACCTACTGTTTAACATGTACTGCTTGTGCTGATAAAATCAATGTATCCAATGTTACAAATTTACTGCATAGCTGCGATCAATTAAAAAGTTGTTCATTCATTAAGCAGCTCCAAATTGTCTGTATCTTTATTGGTATCTGGAGTGTTCTTGAAGAGAGCCCAGTGACGATACAGTGCGAATCTCTGCACTGATTCCTCGATTCAACGTGAATCGTTTTGTAAACCAGAGAGTTCACTTGACTGGGTACGCTCCTTAATATAAAGCATTTAACGAAAATCACATTTCGTTCTGAATCTCTCAATGCAGTTATGGTTCTGAGGTGTTCTTGTCTCAGTATGTATCTGGTGCAAAAGCAATGAAGCGATGCCTGAACCTTTATAAATCATTGGTTCAGCCTGAGCTGGATATTGGGCTGGATTTTCCAACCCCCCACCCAGTGGTGTGTTTTGTAGCAGTGGAGGCGGCTTGCTGTTGGCCGCCAGTGGGATCAGACTGTTCCATTGTGTCAATGGGTTTCCCGTTATTTGCACCATCCACCGTTGGGAATCAGCAGCAGGGGGCTCGCTGTTGAGGGGAGGGGGTGATCCCATTGGTGGGAATGCCTGGATTATCCAGCCCATTATATCCAATTGTCATGCTTTAAAAGAATGTCAAGACCTCGGAGAAGGGGCTGTGAGGTGATTTGCCAGAATGGTCCAAGGAATGAAAGACTGCAGTTAACGTAGAGAGACTGGAGCAGTTGGGATTGCTCTCCTTGGAGAAGAGAAAGTTAACTGGATTTGATAGGATGTCTTTTAATAGTAACAATAATCTATTATTGTCACAAGTAGGCTTACATTAACGCTGCAATGAAGTTACTGTGAAAATCCCAGAGTCGCCATAGTCCAGCGCCTATTCGAGTGCAGAGCGGGTGAATTCAGAATGTCCAAATTACCGAACAACACATCTTTAGGGACTTGTGGGAGGAAACCGGAGCACACGGAGGAAACCCACGCAGACACGGGGAGAGCATGCAGACTCCGCACAGACAGTGACCCAAGCCGGGAATTGAACCCAGGTCCCTGGCGCTGTGAAGCAACAGTATTAACCACTGTGCTACCGTGCCGCCCATGAGGAAAGGTTGGACAGAGTCTTGACAGGGTGGATGTGGAGAGGATGCTTCCTCTTGTGGAAGAATCTAGAACCAAGTGTCACACTTTAAAAATAAAGGGTTGCTGGTTTAAGACAGTGTTGAGGAGCATTTTTGTGAGTCCCTGGAACATCCTTCCTCAAAAGACAATGCAAGCAGAAGCAGAATCATTCAATATTTTTAATACATTTAATAGGGCCACTCAAAATCATGAATTGTTTAGAGGAAGTAAGTGAGAAGAAACTGTTCCCAATAGCAGGAAGGTCTGTAACCAGATAGATACAGAGTTAGGATCATTGATAAAAGGGGAAATGAGAGGAATGTTTTTATTGCAGTGATTTGTTATGATTTGAAATGCGTTGCCGAATGGGTAGTTGAAACTTGACTGGTGAAGGAGATTTCGATAAATAGCTGAAAGGGAGAAAGTTGCAGGGTTATGTGGAAAAGGAGGAGTGGGACCGACCGGATCTCTCTTTCTCAGAGCCAGCATAGATTTCATAGAATTTACAGTACAGAAGGAGGCCATTCGGCCCATCGAGTCTGCACCGGCTCCTGGAAAGAGCACCCTACCCAAGGTTAACACCTCCACCCTATCCCCATAACCCAGTAACCCCACCCAACACTAAGGGCAATTTATCATGGCCAATCCACCTAACCTGCACATCTTTTGGACTGTGGGAGGAAACCGGAGCACCCGGAGGAAACCCACGCACACACGGGGAGGATGTGCAGACTCCACACAGACAGCGACCAAAGCCGGCATCGAACCTGGGACCCTGGAGCTGTGAAGCAATTGTGCTATCCACAATGCTACCATGCTGCCTAAAAAGCATGGGCTGAATCTTTCCCTCTTGTATGATTCTATGATTCTGAATATGGGAGACAGTGCAGAAAGAACCTAATGCTTACATCAGTAATAAAAACGAAAAATGATGCACAAACTCATCAGGAACTGTCAACATCTGTAGAGGGAGAAACAGATTTCACATTTCAAATCTGTGTGACTTATTCAGAACTGAAGAACAGAAGAATTAGAAGCAGGAGTCAGCCACAAGGCCTTGTCAAACCTACCCCGCCATTCAATATGATCATGGCTGATCTATGCCGGCCTCAGTACCTTCTCTTTACCATTTTCCCATAGCCCTCTATTCCTCGATCTATCAAATATTTATCCACTTCCAGTTTAAATACTTCTCATGTTCCAGCCTCCACCACCCTCCAGGGAAGAGAACTCCAGAGATTCACCACCTTCTGCAAGAAGAGTTTTTATAAATTTAGAGTGCCCAATTAATGTTTTCCAATTAAGGAACAATTTAGTGGGGCCAATTCACCTACCCTCCACATCTTTGGGTTGTGGGGACGATACCCACGCAAACACGGGGAGAATGTGCAAACTCCACACGGACAGTGACCCAGAGCCGGGATCGAACCCAGGTCCTCAGTGCCGTAGACAGCAGTGCGCCATCGTGTCGCCTTGGGGACCATTTATACGCCCAGCCTGAAATACCTGAGGTCTCTACAGCCAAATTTCACCAAGAGCTAGGGGCTGGACTTCCACTGGGTCTCCCCACCCACCTTCCCCCTTAGCCCACCGCCTCTGAGTTCTCTCTGCAGCAGATGTGGGGAGCTCTTGGCAGCGGGTGGGATCTTCCAGTCCCTCCAAAGTCTGTGGTGTTTTTCGCGGCTCTCCCGCCCTGTCACTGGGATCCCACCAAAGGGTGGGGGGAGGGGTCTGCATGGGTCTCACCCCCACAGCCCAAATATGTGTAGGGTAGGTGGATTGTCCACGCTAAATTGCCCCTTAATTGGAAAAGAATTTTTGGGTACTCTAAATTTATTTTAAAAATAAGTAAATAAAAATAAATGGTCCCCATGGTGCACTGGATGACACTCACTGCGTAGCCTCACACAGAAAAGTGAAAGGAATTTAGAGTCTTTTCTCTAAGATGTTGTTGTAGTCGGAGGCAAAGACTACACAAGAGGCCTGGCAGACAGGGTACAATCTCTTTATTCCACACTGGTCACAACAGTCGCTCCTTTCCACTCCCTGCACGGTCCCCTTCCCCGAACCGCTTCCAGGTCGGGGTTTACATCCTATGGCGAGCTCCTCCAATTGGGAGAAAACTCCACCCCGTAGTCACCTGGGCAGCTCATACTGGCGAACTTCAGGCCTGTCACATGTAGACTGTGTTTCGCTGAGCTCCTGCTGTTTATGGCTGTAACCCTGCTTCTGGACTTTGAAGCCTGGACTACGGCAAGGGTGAACGGTGCTTTGACCGGTTGGATGGATAGGAAGAGGAGTCTGTTGCTGCTGCCAGTTGCTTGCAGGGGGGGGGGGGGGAGAGAGGAGAGAGCTCGCCTGCCTGCAGCTGCCACACCTTTCTGCTTATCGGCTGGGAGTGGAGCATAGGGTGGATTTTGGTTGGCCTGTTGCTGCCGGGCTGAAAGTGGAAGAGAATGGACTCGCTTTTGCAGTTTTGGATGGTGTCCGGAGACCGGATGCCGGAACTGTGAGAGCAGCAGAGCAGTGGCCCAATTGACTATGTGTACTAATGTTGGTTTGGTTTTATCGTTCGGGCATTATTGTTGGGGTTTTTTGTGCATAGTGGCTAGGTGCTTGCCGGTTGCGGCCCTCCTGCTTCTGTGCACTGGGGGTTGAGGGGTCCCTCCCAGTGCTAGTGAGGGGAGGGGTGTTTTCTATCTCTCTCCTCAACCGCACATTGCCTGTCCTTTTCCAATGGACTGTGCTGCCTGCATGCGCCTGTCCACACACGTGGGGATGTTGCTGGAGCCAGGGAGGATGGGGGGGTGAGTGGGGGCAGGGGGGAGTGTGCGCTGGCTTGAGTGCTGACGGCTTTGCCTTGTACTTAATTGTTTGTTGGGTTTCTTGTAGTTGCCCTATATTTTGTTCTCTCTCTCTTCTGCCATGCCCTGTATTGATATGTCCTTATCCAGTGGTCTGTGCTGCTCACTTGGGCACTTTTCCACCGATGTGGGGCTATCATTGGGGAAGAGTGGGGGGTGGGGGAGAGGTGGCTGTATGCTGGCTTTTCAGCTGCTGGTTTGTTTAAAGGAACTGTTTTGGCTCGAACTGTACTTCTCCCTGGGAGGGGAGGGGGTGTTATCTTTCTCTCACACATGTCCTGCACAGTAAGAAGCCTTACAACACCAGGTTAAAGTCCAACAGGCTTGTTTAACCTGGTGTTGTAAGACTTCTTACTGTGCTCACCCCAGTCCACGCCGGCACCTCCACATCATGTCCTGCACAGGCATGGCCTTTCCATTAGTCTTCACTTGGGCGAATGGGGCCCTGGTTCATCTCTGGCCTTAGGGCTCCTCCTTGTCCCTATGGCGGACGGAGTCTGGGTCTTGTATGGGGCCTCCGAGCCTCACGCTGGTGGTTCCTGGTCATGTTGTCGTATGTGGTCCAGGTGGCGGTGTGTCTCGGTGCCCTTTACCTGGATCGTTTAGGAGACTGGCCCCATCGCGTGGAGGGCTACCCCAGGGATCCATGTGGCTCCAGCCTCAAAGTTCCTCAGGTAAACCACGTCACCTGTCGGAAAGCTGCACACTTGAGTTTGGCGGTCAGAGTCCTTCTCCGAGCGGTCCTTCCCTGACAGACCGGTGCCTCGACTTCGAGGAGGATGAGGCAGAGATGTCCGGAGTCATCACCCCATGAGCAAGTCTGCCGGTTCGATCCGGTTTTAGCATGAGGCATTGTACGGTAAATAAAGAGAAACCGTGCCAAACGCATTTCCCACAACCCTGAGATCATCTTCCTCGTGGCCCGCTTAAATGTTTGAACTGCTTGTTCGGCAAGCCCATTGGAGGCTGGGTGGTACAGGGCCGTCCTTATGTGCCTAATACCATTCGTGGCCATGAACTATGCAAACTCCTGGCTTGTAAATGCCGCCCCATTGTCAGACACTAGGACTTCGGGTAGTCTGTGCACGCTAAAAATACCTGCCGTTTGTCCAAAGTTGCCCATATCATTGCTGTGGGGGCCCGTTGTACTTCAAGACACTTTGAGTGGGCATCCATTAATATGAAGGAATGTGGCCCACTGAAATGGGCCGGCAAAGTCAGTGTGTACGCGGGACCAAGGCTTCCTGGGCCCACTCCCACGGGTGCATTGGGGCCACCGCTGGGCCTTCTGGTGCTCCTCGCATGGAGTGCAATTGTGGGCCACCCACCTGATCTCAGCATCCAGTCTGGGCCACCAAACGTAGCTGCATATCAACATTTTCATTTTGATCATCCGGGGTGCCCATTATGGAGGTCTTTCAACAAGGGTGTTCGCCCCGTTCAGGTACAACCACCCTTGTTCCCCACAGGACGCTCATTTTGGGCAGCTTGGAGGTGTTGGCCCACAGCCGTCTGGTATCACCCTATGTCGGGCCGTGTATTGGACCATATGTCAGACCCTTTACAACTCGGGGTCAGTCTGGGTCCATTTTCGGATACGAGCTGCTGTTACTGGCAAAGTGTCCATGACATGGAGGGTGGCTATCACCTCTGCGGCTGCGGCGGGAGCTGGCAGCTTTGTGGGTAGGGGCAGGCGGCTCAATGCGTCCGCATGCAGGATTCTTCTGCCTGGGCGATGTTTTTAAGAATACTCATAGGCAGACTGAAGCAGGGCCCACTACTGAACCCGGGCAGATGCTATCGGTGGAGGCACCCGATCTTCCTTGAATAACCCCAGAAGGGCATGTGGTTGGTATAAACCGTCCTCCCATAAATCAACTGGTGGAATTTCCTCACCGCAAACACAACTGCTAAGTCTTCCTTTTCTATCTGGGCGTATGTTCGCTCGGATTCCGCCAGTGTGCGGGATGCAAAAGCTAGAGGTCACTCCGTGCCATCGGGCATGCAGTGTGCCAGGACCAACCCGACGGTGTATGGCGAGGCGTCGCACATGAGGCGCAGGAGTTTGTCCGGGTTGAAGTGGGTCAGCAATTCATCTGACCAGAAACACTGCTTCACCTCTTGGAATGCCTTCTGGTGCAGGGGGGCCAAGTCCCACTTCTGTCCCTTCTTCAGTAGCTGATGGAGTGGGCTGAGCAGCGTGGCCATGCTGGGTATGAACTTCCCCTAACAGTTCACCAGGCCGAGGAAAGAGCGGAGCTCCAATTGGTCACGAAGGATGAGGCCGGGTGGATCGCTTGCACTTTTTCTTCCACTGAACAGAGGCGTCTGCTGTCCACCTAGTAGCTGAGATGTGTGGGGCTGGGTTCTCCGCCTCCGCAATCGTGTTCGGCGACGGGGCGAAGAATCCGTTTTGGCACCAAAATCGGGAGAGGCGCCGGTTTTTAAATTCTCCATCGCCCCGAAAATCGGAGTACCCGTGGACTACACGCGCCAAGTATCAACCGCCTCAGGCCATTGCCTCAGACCCGCCCCGCGATGCTCCATTGCCGACCGGCCGAATTCCCGAAGGCGTAGTTCTCGTGTGGTCTCACCGTCCTGGATCCTCGCCTGGCAGCTGCGGACTCAGTCCGGGGCCACCACAATCGGGGGAGGGCTGATTGGCGGGCAGGGGAGTCCTCATTTAGGGCTGGGAGCAATGTAGGCAGGCGGTACGAGGTGCGCAAACGACCGATGGCGGGCTCTCTTTTGCTGGACCAGGTCCACAGGCTCAGTCTGCTGCTGGCGGCCACCGTGCGCATGCGCGGCCTCTGACCTGGAAGTGCTGTGGGCCGTATCGGCAGCTGGAGCTGCGAGCTCTACGACGGCTCTCTGCAAACCCGCTGCAAAACAGTGAATCTGTGGCCTTTTGACGCCAGTTTTCCTGGCGCAAACGACCACAGTTTTCACGACGGCATGGGGACTTTGTCTCTAAAATGGAGAATCCAGTCTGTGATCTCCGTCATGTGGAAAACGCACTGCTCCCTCTGGAGGCGGGCCCTGGCCCGAGCATACTACTTGAAGACCTTGGTTCGGTTCTCCATGTGTTCATGATGCAAGGTCTTGGAGTTGAGAATATTGTCCAGGTAGACAGCCGCCCTTGGCAGCCCTCACAAGTTATTCTCCACAACCCTCTGGAATATCCCAGAAGCCGAGGAGACTCCAAACGTCAACCACATATACTCATACAATCCCTGATGGGTATTGATTGTCACATATTTCCAGGAACTTGGCTCGAGCACCAGCTGCAAGTATGCGTGGCTCACGTCCAGCTTAGCGAACATTTTCCCTCCGCTGAGCCAAGCACAGAGATCCTCGACCCGAGGGACCATGATTTGTTTAGATTTCCAGAAGGGCTTTGACAAGGTAATCCACAGGAAACTGTTAAATAAGTTAAGAGTCCATGGTATTAAGTGTAAGATCCTGGCATGAGAGGATTGGCTGACTGGCAGAAGGCAGAGAGTGGGGGTAAAGGGGTCTTTTTCAGGATTGCAGCCGGTGACTAGTGATGTGCTTGAGAGGTCTGTGCTGGAACCACAACTTTTCACAATATACATTAATGATCTGGAAGAAGGAATTGAAGGCACAATTGCTAAGTTTGCAGATGGTACAAAGATACGTAGAGGGACAGGTAGTATTGAAGCAGGGGGGCTGCAGAAGGATTTGGACAGGCTAGGTTAGCGGGCAATGAAATGGCAGATGAAATACAATGTGGAAAAGTGTGAGGTTATGTACTTTGGAGAGAGAAATGGAGGCATTGACTATTTGCTAAATGGGGAAATGCTTAAGAAATCAGAAGCACAAAGGGACTTGGGAGTCTTTGTTCACAATTCTCTTAAGATTAACATGCAGGTTCAGTCAGCAGTTAGGAACGCAAATGCAATGTTAGCATTCATGTTGAGAGGGCTAGAATACAAGACCAGGGGTGTACTTCTGAGGCTATATAAGGCTCTGATCAGACCCCATTCGCACTATTGTGAGCAGTTTTGGGCCCCGTATCTAAGGATGTGCTGGCCTTGGAAAGGGTCCAGAGGCAGTTCACAAGAATGATCCCTGGAATGAAGAGCTTGTCATATGAGGAATAGTTGAGGACTCTGGGACTGTACTCGTTGGAGTTTAGAAGGATGAGGGGGGATCTTATTGAAACTTACAGGATACTGTGGAGCCTTGATAGTGTGAATGTGGAGAGGCTGTTTCCACTTGTCAGGAAAACTAGAACCAGAGGACACAATCTCAGACTAAAGGAACGGCCCTTTAAAACAGAGATGAGGAGGAATTTCGTCAGCCAGGGGGTGGTGAATCTGTGGAACTCTTTGCTGCAGAAGGCTGTGGAGGCCAATTCACTGAGTGTCTTTAAGACAGAGATAGATAAGTTCTTGATTAATAAGGGGATCAGGGTTATGGGGAGAAAGCAGGAGAATGGGGATGAGAAAAATATCAGCCATGATTGACTGGCGGAGCAGACCGATGGACCAAGTGGCCTAATTCTGCTCCTATGTCTTATGGTCTTATGAGTAACGGTCAAGGCGGGGTACCCGGTTTACGGTTCACAGAGCCATACCGACCTGTCCGGCTTCCACTTGGGAACTATAGCCCAATTGTCATATCAGACTGGGCGAATAATACCCAGCTGCTCCAAACGGTCCATCTCCCAGTGTGCCTTAGTGCGAAGTGCGTACGGCACAGGACGGGAATAGGAAAATCGGGGCTGGATATTCTCTTCAACATTCATCATAGCCATTTCTCCTTTAATGGTCCCAAAGCCTTCGCAAAAACAGAAGGGAATTTGAGCAGCACTCCATCCAGTCCACGGGCGTACATCTGGCACATCTTGCCAATCCAAACAGTTGATGCAGCCAATCGCAGCCCAATATTTTGGGCCCGTTGCCGAGGACTATCACCAATGATAGGCACGCGAACTAGTCTCCATATGCCACGGGCACGTGGATGGTGCCCTCAATTTCTTAGGGCTCCCCGGTATACGTGGCCAGTCGGCCCCACGTCGCGAAGCTCCAGTGGCTGAAGACCTGTCTGGATGGCCATAAATGTGTGAAAACTGATGACCGAAACCGGCGATCCAGTGTCCAGTTCCACCTCGGTGAGGTGTCTGTTTAGCAGCAGCTTCATCCGGGTAGATGCCATTCTGGGGCCAGTCACACAGAGCAGCGGCAGTGTTGGCCCCTCAGCTTTCAAGTCCTCCAGGAAATGCGTGCGGCGTCTTGGGAGGAAATGATGAATGGTGCCATTGCTGGGGAACGGTACCCTCCCATAATTACCCGGAGCCTCGTTCCTAGCCTTGGTTTCTCACTCGATACTGGCCCCCACCCTCCAGGAATGCTAAATCAGGGGAAGCTCCATGGTCACTCCATGGAGTGTGTCGTGGCAGCAGTTACGGGGCCTGTAGTGACTTCCTCCTGGTACCTCGCTTCCGGTGGTTGTTGGCCGGCGGCCTTGATGACACCCAATATTCAGGACCGCCAGGACCTGGAGTTCTTGAAGCCGGTGGTCGGAGCTTTCCTGGGTGAATGCTATGTTGACGGCCCTGTCAGGGGTCAGGGGGAATCTCCATTAGCAGCTTTCGCTGCTTCTCCCAGACCCAAAGTCCACAAATGAAGCAGTCCCACAGTGATTCACCCAGGGCAGCTCCAAAATCGCAGGGGGCAGCTAGTCCCTGTGAGCACATCAAGTATTCCCCGGTGGACTCCGCCATCATCTGTGAAGCGGTACGGAAGAGATACCGTCCAGCCATAATCGGGGGCTGTGGATTTAGGTAATGCCCAACCCGTTTGATCAGCGTGGCAAACGGCAATCTGTCTGGTCTGTCTTGATAAGTCAAGTTCCTGATTAATACAGAAGTTGGTTTGCCAACGGCGGTCGGTAAGGTGAAGGTCTGTCGCCATTGGTGATGGCGTTTGTGTGAAAATAATGTTGATGTCTTTCAGCATACTGGGCCCAATCGTTTGATTCGCTGTCAAAAGGCTGGAGTTTACCTATGTCTGCCATGCCTGTCGGCGGGAGAGCGGCCTCCTGACTCCTCTTCACTCCCCGCAGGGTCACCTTCCCAGAACTGCTTCCAGGTCAGTGTTTGTATTCTGTGGGGAAGCTCCTCCAATTGTACTTTCCAATCCTAGTCATCTGGATAGTTCATACTCTGAGGTTTAGGAGGGGAATTGGATGTGATACGAGTTCCGTCCCTGTAGGGGGTCATATCAGGTGGTATGACACCCTGGGCAAGTGCGCATTCAATTCCAGCCCCACTCGTTCCAGAGTCACAACACAAGTGAATTAACCAATAATTCTTTGGCCCTTGGCTGCCCAGTAATTACACTCATCAGGTTTATAAGTTGCAACACAATTACTGTTTATTTATTACAAGAATGTGATGGAATATGCAGTAACCACAACTGGATAACAGCAAGCTAACCGACTTCCCCCTTTAACTGTTCCACGCTCTACTCACACACACACAGTGTTGGGGGGGGGCTCCTAGGGGAGACCGCGGTAAAAGTAGTAAGGATGAAGGTCAAAAGATAAGAGGCTTTGCTTCAAATGACATTCTGCTGTAGGCTTTCCCCACAACATGCTGATTGCTCAATGTCTCTCGCTTACAGCTGGTAATGGTCTTCCTTGCAGAGTCATTCATTTAATATAGCACTTACAGGCAGCAGGCTTTCTGGAGAAACGCTATATTTATAGAACAGTACAGCACAGAACAGGCCCTTCGGCCCTCGATGTTGTGCCGAGCAATGATCACCCTGCTCAAACCCACGTATCCACCCTATACCAGTAACCCAACAACCACCCCCTTAACCTTACTTTTTTTAGGACACTACGGGCAATTTAGCATGGCCAATCCACCTAACCCGCACATCTTTGGACTGTGGGAGGAAACCGGAGCACCCGGAGGAAACCCACGCACACACGGGGAGGACGTGCAGACTCCGCACAGACAGTGACCCAGCCGGGAATCGAACCTGGGACCCTGGAGCTGTGAAGCATTTATGCTAACCACCATGCTACCGTGCTGCCCGATATTTCTAATCAATCTGGGCCATCAGCTCAAGATTCACATTCAGGCCTATATCTTTCTGTATAGACAGTTCATTTCATGTCAAACCTTGCCTTCAGCTCGTGGCAGCTTGACTTCCAGCCTTTGCAGTCTTGAGAGAATGACACCCATTCTTGCTGGAGAGGGAGTCAGCCCTCACAGTGTCCTTATGGCGAGGATGAGTTAGATTTTTTTGGAAAGAATTACTTAGAACCCTAAATTGAGGCTGCAGAAACAAATATGAAATCAAACTGGAACCTCATGACTTTGAAAACATTCCGATGGGATCAGATCCAATCACCACCTGTTACCAGGCAAAGCACAGCACTCTGGGCCAATTCATTAGCCAGCCGCCAAATCAACCAAACCAAGTCTTCGCTGATGTCAGCCAGTCTAAAACAGAAGAGCCTTCTGGGTCCTTCTGCTTGAACTAAAGGTACAGACTGCCTTAAAGTTTCAAATCTACAAATGATCCATTGATCAAAAATGTAACGGCAAAAATAAAAGAAAGGGGAAATAAGGGAGTTAACAAGAATAAACAGGAACAGACAAGAAGGACCCTTATAAAGAATTTGTAGTCTTTAGAATTATTTCACCCATTCCCCCACCAACCCACCACCAAGCCTGTGAGAAGTGGAGGCTGGGTCATTGAATATATTCAAGGCTGAATTTTCAAGCCTTACATTTAAAGGGATCTTTCAGAATACAGAGAATAGATATATTCAAACAAGATGAGAGAATGCCAAGGCGTGGATCCACCATCTGTGGCTAACTAAAAAAAATTAAATACAGTATCAAACCGAAAGTATTGTGCAAAGATAGCTGGCAAGTCAGATGATTGGATAGAATATAAAAATCATAAAAAATGACTAAAATATTAATAAGGAGGGGAAAAATTAGATTACAAGAGAAAGCTAGCTAGAAACAAAACAACAGATTGTTATAGTTTCGATTGATACTTAAAAAAAGAAGAATTAACAAAGTCAGCATTGGTCCTACAGAAAGTGAGTCAGGGGAGTTGATAATTGGCAGATGAAGTGAACAGACATTTTCATTGGCCTTCACTATAGAGGATACAAGTAACAACCCAGAAATAGCTTTAAATCAGGAATTAGAAGGGAGGGAGGAGCTGAAGAAAATTGCAATCTAAGGAAGTGATACCTAGCAACTTGTTGAGTCTGCGGGTTGAAAAATCCTGAGGAGAATTTGATTTGACTTGATTTGATTCGATTTATTGTCACGTGTACCGAAGTACAGTGAAAAGTATTTTTATTGCGGCCGAGGGAACGTACACAGTGCGTACATAGTAGACAAAAGAATAATCAACAGAGAACATTGACAGGGTGGATATGGAAAGGATATTTTCTCTTGCGGGAGTATCTCGACCTTGGGGTCACTGTTTAAAATTAAGTGGTCACCCATCTAAAACAGAGATTAGGAAAATAATTTTCTCTAAAGAGGATTGTGAGACCTCGAAATTCTCTTCCTCAAATATTGGTTGTGGCAGAAACCTTGAATATCTTTAAAGCAAAAGTAGATAGATTCTTTTTAAGCAAGGGAGTGACATTTTTTTGGGGGTGGGCAGGAATGTGGGGCTCAAAATTCATATATTCATATGTTCTAATGACAGATTTTTGATTGACAAGGAAATCATTGTCAATAGGGCAAAAGCAAGAATATGCTCTTCAGGCCACAATCCAATCATCAACCACCTTTTTGCATGGCGGAACAGGCTTGTTTGTCTGAAAGGCCTACTCCTGCTAATATTTCTTATGATTTGATGAATGGCAACTCATGTGAGGATCCTGTGAACTTTGAGCATATTCTGCTGGGTTAGAGGGTTTAAGGCAGTGTTCTTCAAACATTTTTACCGGGGACCCATTTTTACCAACCGGCCAACCTTCGGGACCCAACCCGGCCGGCCTTCGCGACCCACGCCGGCCGACCTTCGCGACCCATGATGGCCGACCTGCGCGACCCACCATTTTCTCTTACCTTGTTTGTTGCTGACAAAAATGGAGGAAATGGTTTTGGGTCCCTTTGGCCCTTGTACACGCTCCTCCAATGGAACCTGTTAGATGAAGGTGAAGCCTTCCGGTGTCAGAAAGTATGGAGTCTCCATCTGTCCAAAGTTCTGCATTTTTTTCCTTTAAAAGTTGATCAAATAAACCCCCCCCATACTTGTAAAAAAAAAAAATGAATAAAATAAATTAATAAAATGAATAAAACCGCAGCGAACCTGTAAAACAAAAAGCTGCAGCTGTTTAAAAAAAAAGCGGCCGCAATGCACATGCGTGCCGATGATCGTGCTCTCATGCGCAGTGAAGCCGCATTTTTTTTACATGTTCGT
Source organism: Scyliorhinus canicula (assembly GCF_902713615.1). Lineage (NCBI taxonomy): Eukaryota > Metazoa > Chordata > Chondrichthyes > Carcharhiniformes > Scyliorhinidae > Scyliorhinus > Scyliorhinus canicula. Next base: position 71,383,090 of record NC_052157.1, read on the forward strand.
GGCCATTTTGAAGGCCGCTTGTAGCCGGCGTTATTAGCAGCCAACTGCTGCGGCTGTTGCGTGCAGATTTGCATGATCTGGAGTGCCGCGACAGATGGCTCCGGGACCCTCCCGACACCCGCCCGCGACCCACCGGTCAGACCCCGGAGATTGATAATGCCTAGTTTAAGGTGATATATCTCCTGGAAATCTGATCTCCATTCTGTGCTTCTCTGGGTGTGGAATCAATGCGGTGTTGAAAAATCTGCCCCCACTTGCCTTTGTTTTTGAAGGTTTTCAGGTAAAGTGTTTACCGGGTTTCAGACACTGAAGTATGCGGAACTTAATCAAATAAACAATAAATCATTTTGTGATCACCCCTATACAGGGGCCTCCACTCACTGCAGGTTCCAACACATTGAGCAGATAAACTGTCCGTCGATTTAAATGTTACTACTGAAAGGCAATATTAAACAGATAAAGATTCTGCTGCATTCCTAGAACACTGAAATCAACAGAATTTAGGAAATTGTGCATAACTGGAGTAATATGTATAGTTTGGGTGTCTCTATTTGGAGTACTGAGTACAGTTTTGGTCTCCGTATCGGGGGAATTGTGTGCAGGTTTGATCTCTGTACCTGGAGTACTGAGTACAGTTTTGGTCTCCGTATCGGGGGAATTGTGTGCAGGTTTGATCTCTGTACCTGGAGTACTGCGTACAGTGTTGGTCTCTGTATCTGGAGTACTGAATACAGTTTTAGTCTCTGTATCTGGAGTACTGTGTCCAGTTTTGGACTCTGTACCTGGAGTACTGTGTGCAGTTTTGGTCTCTGTATCGGAAGTACTGAGGGCATTTTTGGTCTCTGTATCTGGAGTACTAAGGGCAGTTTTGGTCTCTATATCTGGAGTACTGTATGCAGTTTTGGTCCCTGTACCTGGAGTACTGATTACAGTTTTGGTCTCTGTATCTGGAGTACTGTGTGCAGTTTTGGTCTCTGTATCTGGAGTACTGAGGGCAGTTTTGGTCTCTGTATCTGGAGTACTGTGTGCAGGTTTAGTCTCTGTACCTGGAGTACTGAGTACAGTTTTGGTCTCCGTACCTGGAGTACTGTGTGCAGTTTTGGTCTCTGTATCTGGAGTACTGAGTAGTTTTGGTCTCTGTATCTGGAGTACTAAGGGCAGTTTTGGTCTCTATATCTGGAGTACTGTATGCAGTTTTGGTCCCTGTACCTGGAGTACTGATTACAGTTTTGGTCTCTGTATCTGGAGTACTGTGTGCAGTTTTGGTCTCTGTATCTGGAGTACTGAGGGCAGTTTTGGTCTCTGTATCTGGAGTACTGTGTGCAGGTTTAGTCTCTGTACCTGGAGTACTGAGTACAGTTTTGGTCTCCGTACCTGGAGTACTGTGTGCAGTTTTGGTCTCTGTATCTGGAGTACTGAGTAGTTTTGGTCTCTGTATCTGGAGTACTGTGTGCAGTTTTGGTCTCTGTATCTGGAGTACTGTGTGCAGTTTTGGTTCTGTATCTGGAGTACTAAGGGCAGTTTTGGTCACTGTATCTGGAGTACTGAGGGCAGTTTTGGTCTCTGTATCTGGAGTACTGAGTACAGTTTTGGTCTCTGTATCTGGAGTACTGAGGGCAGTTTTGGTCTCTGTATCTGGAGTACTGAGTACAGTTTTGGTCTCTGTATCTGGAGTACTGTGTGCAGTTTTGGTCTCTGTATCTGGAGTACTGTGTGCAGTTTTGGTTCTGTATCTGGAGTACTAAGGGCAGTTTTGGTCACTGTATCTGGAGTACTGAGTACAGTTTTGGTCTCTGTATCTGGAGTACTAAGGGCAGTTTTGGTCTCTGTATCTGGAGTACCGTGTGCAGTTTTGGTCTCTGTATCTGGAGTACTAAGGGCAGTTTTGGTCTCTATATCTGGAGTACTGAGTACAGTTTTGGTCTCTGTATCTGTAGTACTGAGTACAGTTTTGGTCTCTGTATCTGGAGTACTGTGTGCAGTTTTGGTCTCTGTATCTGGAGTACAGTGTGCAGTTTTGGTCTCTGTATCTGGATTACTGAGGGCAGTTTTGGTCTCTGTACCTGGAGTACTGAGTGCAGTTTTGGTCTCTATATCTGAAGTACTGTGTGCAGTTTTGATATCTGTATCTGGTGTACTGAGTACAGTTTTTGTCTCTGTACCTGGATTACTGAGTACAGTTTTGGTCTCTGTATCTGGAGTACTGAGTACAGTTTTGGTCTCTGTATCTGGAGTACTGAGTACAGTTTTGGTCTCTGTATCTGGAGTACTGAGTACAGTTTTGGTCTCTGTATCTGGAGTACTGAGGGCAGTTTTGGTCCCTGTACCTGGAGTACTGTGTGCAGTTTTGGTCTCTGTATCTGGAGTACTGAGTACAGTTTTGGTCACTGTATCTGGAGTACTGAGGGCAGTTTTGGTCCCTGTACCTGGAGTACTGATTACAGTTTTGGTCTCTGTATCTGGAGTACTGAGTACAGTTTTGGTCTCTGTATCTGGAGTACTGATTACAGTTTTGGTCTCTGTATCTGGAGTACTGATTACAGTTTTGGTCTCTGTATCTGGAGTACTGAGTACAGTTTTGGTCTCTGTATCTGGAGTACTGAGGGCAGTTTTGGTCCCTGTACCTGGAGTACTGTGGCAGTTTTGTTCTCTGTACCTGGAGTACTGTATGCAGTTTTGGTCTCTGTACCTGGAGTACTGATTACAGTTTTGGTCTCTGTACCTGGAATACTGTGTGCAGTTTTGGTTCTGTATCTGGAGTACTGTGTGCAGTTTTGGTCTCTGTATCTGGAGTACTGATTACAGTTTTGGCCTCTGTACCTGGAGTACTGAGTACAGTTTTGGTCTCTGTACCTGGAGTACTGAGTACAGTTTTGGTCTCTGTACCTGGAGTACTGAGTACAGTTTTGGTCTCTGTACCTGGAGTACTGTTTACAGTTTTGGTCTCTGTATCTGGAGTACTGATTACAGTTTTGGCCTCTGTACCCGGAGTACTGAGTACAGTTTTGGTCTCTGTATCTGGAGTACTGATTACAGTTTTAGTCTCTGTATCTGGAGTACTGAGTACAGTTTTGGTCTCTGTACCTGGAGTACGGTGTACAGTTTTGGTCTCTATACCTGGAGTACTGTGTGCAGTTTTGGTCTCTGTATCTGGTGTACTGTGTGCAGTTTTGGTTCTGTATCTGGAGTACTGTGTGCAGTTTTGGTCTCTGTACCTGGAGTACTGTGTGCAGTTTTGGTTCTGTATCTGGAGTACTGATTACAGTTTTGATCTCTGTATCTGGAGTACTGTGTGCAGTTTTGGTCTCTGTACCTGGAGTACTGTGTACAGTTTTGGTTCTGTATCTGGAGTACTGTGTGCAGTTTTGGTCTCTGTACCTGGAGTACTGTGTGCAGTTTTGGTCTCTGTATCTGGAGTACTGAGTACAGTTTTGGTCTCTGTACCTGGAGTACTGTGTGCAGTTTTGGTCTCTGTACCTGGAGTACTGTGTGCAGTTTTGGTCTCTGTACCTGGAGTACTGTGTGCAGTTTTGGTCTCTGTATCTGGAGTACTGTGTGCAGTTTTGGTCTCTGTACCTGGAGTACTGTATGCAGTTTTGGTCTCTGTATCTGGAGTACTGATTACAGTTTTGGTTCTGTATCGGGAGTACTGTGTGCAGTTTTGGTCCCTGTACCTGGAGTACTGTGTGCAGTTTTGGTTCTGTATCTGGATTACTGTGTTCAGTTTTGGTCCCTGTACCTGGAGTACTGTGTGTAGTTCCCGGCGGTCGGCCTTCCTCTGTAGTCGACCTCCGGGCTAACATCTCGCTGATTAAAGCCTAAGTTTGGACCTTCATCGTGTCTTGCGTCCAATTGATGGTACATCACTCTGTACCTGGATTACTGTGTGCAGTTTTGGTTTCTGTATCATGAGTACTGTATGCAGTTTGGTCTCTGTATCTGGAGTACAGTGCCCAGTTCTGGTCTCTTATCTGGAATACTGTATGTAAGTTTGGTCACTGTATCTGAAGTACTGGGTACAAATTTGGTCTCTCTGTCTGAGTACAGATTTGTATCCTTATTTCAGAAGGCACCCATAGAATCCATAGAAACCCTGCAGTGCATAAGGAGGCTATTCAGCCCATTGAGTGTGCATCGCAAATTCGAAAGAGCACCCTACCTAGGCCCATACTCCAGCCCAATCCCCCATAACCCCACATAACCTGCAATCTTTGGACTGTGGGAGGAAACCGGAGCACCCGGAAGAAACCCATGCAGAAACGGGGAGAAATTGCAAACTCCACACAGTCACCCAAGGCCAGAATCGAATCCGGGGTCCCTAGCACTGTGAGGCAGCTGTGCGAATCACTGTGTCACCGTGAGAAGCAATTCAGAGAAAGTGAATTTGGCTGATTTCCTGGGGTGAACAGTTTATCTTATGAGGGAAGTTTGACTGTGTTAGGCTTGCACCCATTGGAATTTAGAAGAATGAGAGATGACCTAATTGAAACATATGCAATCCTGAGGGGACTTGATAGGGTGGAGGTTGAGGGGATGATTTCCCTTGTGGGTGAATCTATAATTTAGGTCATAGTTTAAAGGTTCGGAGTCTCTCATTTAAGACTGAGGAAGAGGAGAAATTTCTACTCCCAGATGGTCTTTAGCGGGTGGAATCGTTTTCCCCAGAGCGCAGTGGAGGCTGTGTCATTGAACATATTCAAGGCAGAATTGTATAGATCTTTGATTGACATGGGAGTCAAGGATTATTGGGGCTGATAGGACAATGAAGTTGAGGTCACAATCTGATCAACCATTGAAATTATCAAATGTTGAGAGAGGATCGAGGAGACAAATGGCCTGATGCTTGTCCTATTTCTTCTGTAATTGTGAGTCCTGCCCCATTACTATCCGTCTGCTAATATTAACTTGAACCAAAAACAACAATTTGCATTTATATATTGGATTTAAAATAATGAAATTACCATGGTATTTCACAGGAGTGAGCGCCAAGTAAAATGTGCCATTGAACCACCAAAGGAGACCTGATGGAAGGTGGCTTTGTTCAAAGAGGTGAGCTTTAAGGAGCTGTTTAAAGGAGTAGAGCATGAGAGTGAGAGGTTTAGGGAAGAAATTCTAGAGCTGAGAGCTCCGACAGCCGAACGTGCTTCCATCAGTGGTGGAGTAGTTAAAATTGAGTATGTGCAGGAGGCCTGAATTAGAGGAGACCTCGGAGGTTGTGGGTATTTGTAGACACTTGAATGCAAGTGTCAGCATGGGTTTGGTTAGTGTGCATATCGTATGTCTTTTTAAAAACTTGTTCACTGGATGTGGGCGACGCTGGCTAGATTTATTGTCCATCTATTGTCCATTTATTGCCCATCCCTCATTGCCCCTGGGAAAGTGGTGGTGAGCCGCCTTCTTGAATTGTAGCAGTCCATCTGGCATAGGTACGTGCACAGTGCTGTTCGGAAGAGAGCTCCAGAATTGTGACACAGCCACAGCGAAGAAGCAGTAAATAAGTTCCAACTTAAGGTATCATCAATGTACTACTAATCCAGAGACGCAGCATAATGCTCAGGGGATCGAATCCCACCATGGCCAATGGCGAAATTGTAAGTCAATAGAATTCTGGAACTAAAAGTCTAATGATGACCATGAAGCCATTGTTGATTGCCGTAAAAAAAAAACATTGTGTTCACTAATGTCATTGAGGGAATGAAATCTGCCATTCTTATCTGGTCTGGCCTACATGTGGCTGTAGAGCCATAGAAATGTGGTTGACACAGCATAAACATTCCCACCAAGCCAACACATTGGCCCAGCAGACGATTTGTCTGCTCCAGCAAGCTACGGACAAAGATAGCCTTTTGGAAATCCTAATCTCCAACAACGATGCTAATGGCCTCAGCATTAACTATTTTACCCAATGGTTTCAAGAAGGGGACCTTGTTTAACAACTTGGAAGTCATATCACTTGACCAAGTCTTGGGCTATCTGAACTTCCCTAATTATACAATCTTTGGACCTTATGGGCAGTTCCTGTTTGACCACAGGAAAGAACAGGACTCCAAGCAACTAGCCTGTGCTGCCCACTATCAAGCTGGTGGTAGCAGAAAGAACTCTGACCCTTGTCAAACCAACAACTGCTGGAACTTTGAAAGTCCATAAAACCATAAGGCATAAGAGCAGAATTAGGCCACTCGGCCCATCAAGTCTACTCCACCATTCACTCATGGCTGAGATTTTTCTCAACCCCATTCTCCTGCCTTCTCCCCATGACCCCTGATCCCCTTATTAATCAAGAACCTAACTATCTCTGTCTTAAAGACACTCAGTGATTTGGCTCCGCAGCCTACTGTGGTAAAGAGTTCCACAGATTCACCACCCTCTGGCTGAAGAAATTCCTCCTCATCTCTGTCATAAAGGATTGTCCCTTTAGTCTGAGATTCTGTCCTCTGTCTCTAGTTTTCCTACAAGTGGAAACATCCTCTCCATGTCCACTCTATCCAGGCCCCACAGTATCCTGTAAGTTTCAATAAGATCCCCCCTCATCCTACTAAACTGCAACGAGTACAGACCCAGAGCCCTCAACCGTTCCTCATATGGCAAGCTTATGCCTCCGAAACTCACTACGTGTGCCTTCTCCCATTATGGAAGTCTCGCTTCTGGAAAGTCAGGATCACCCTACAATCTGCCAACTTCCCCTCGGGAGGAATGTTCCATTAGAATTTTGATTCCAAACTCTGGGTACACTTTAAACCCTAACTTGTATTTTATTGTGGTTGTGCTCTAAACCCTCTTCCATTTTTCCTGTCCACCCCATTTAATGCGTGAGTACAAAAGAGGTGGACATTGTGAAACCCCTCTCGCTCTTGTGCGTGTGTGTTTGTAAAAATAAACCAGCACTTCTGATTTTATCTTACCTTGAGTTTGCTGTGCAAGTTAATCATAAGGGTTGGGGGAACTACTACACCATTTAAATAGGGGGGGAATCAGAATAGTAAAAAAAACTTTCTGTTCAAGGACAAGTAGAGAGAGGAGAAATTAGGGCAGCTTAAGTTGACCCCATCTTGTCCTTAACATCAGATCCAATGTTAACACCAAGAGGATTTTGGTCCTTTACCCATTGGAGTTTAGAAAACTGAGAGGTGATTATATTGAAACCAATAAAACCCTGAAGGGACTTGACAGGGTGTATTCAGTAAGCAGGTTATTGTTGAGTTAGTGCTGCTTGCTAGCATTGTTCATGACTCCTTCCATAACATTTCTGATACTCAGGAAGGGGCAACGATTGGCCCGGTTGATTTTGTCCTACATTTTGTGTCCTGGGCAATTTTTCACATTGCTGGATAGAAGTCAGTATAATCTATTTGTACTGGAAAAACTTGGCTAGAGGCACGGCAAATTCTGGAGCACAGAAATCAGTACTGCCAGCATCTTATCAGGGATAATAGTCTTTGGAGTCTGGCTTTCAGCCATTTCTTGATATCACATCAATTCAGTCGAATTGTCTGAAGGCTGACTTCTATGATGCTGAAGATTTTGGAAGAGGATAATGTTGAGATGGATCAGCCACTTCTGGCTGAAGATGGTTGCATGGTTGCAAGTGCTTCAGCCTTGTTCTATACTCTAATGTGCTGGGGGCTCCCCCATCATTGGGGGCGGTTAGGGGTCAACCATATTGCTGTGGGTCAGGAGTCACATGTAGGTCAGACCACGAAAGGAAGGCAGATTTCCTTCCTTGAAGAATATTAGTGAACAAGATGGGTTTTCCCACCAATGATTTCATGGTCACTATTACTAAGATTAACTTTATTTCCAGATTTTATTCACTGAATTTAAATTTTAATTAACTTCAATTTCCATGGTTGTAGTTGAACCCATGTCCCCAGAGCTTTATCTGGCCTCTCAATTACTAGAGTGCTAATATTGCCACTACGTCACCACCTCTTCAGTTGAGCATTTGTGAGACAGTGTATATTATCTGATTCTGTGTGTCTGTATTTTTAAGTATATGTATGTATTGTAATTGAAAATATGGAAAGATATGTCATTTGAAACATGGAAGTCTGGCAATACCTGACCTAAGAAACATGAGAGAATGTCGGGAAAAATCCCATGAAGGGTTAACAGCAGCTGCCAGGAGAGGATTGTAAAATGCAGATAGCCTTGGTCAAGCAGGCTTAGCAAACAAAACAAGCAGGTCTTTCAAGTCACAATCGAGTGAATTTTAGTATACAACTAAAAGCAATGTTTTGCACCTCCTTTTGAAGTTCGGTAAGCAGATGGAAAAGAATGGATCAGCTGAATTAGGTGACAGTTGTTTAAATGTGAGGCAAGTCTTTTAAACTCACCACCAACTGAATCTTTAGTATAAAGCTAAAAGCAATATTTCACACCTTCATTGAAGTTAAGTAAGCAGCTGGAAAAGAGTGGATGATGTTTTCAGTAGAATTAGGTGACAAATGTACAGCTGTGAAGTTCTGCTGACACCATGTGAATATGGAAAACTGGAGACAATGTGTCTATGAGAACCCAAATCAAAGTCAAAATTATGAGCTGGGAACACAATATGATAATAATAAAACTATAGAAATGACAGGAATCAAAAGTAACTCCCCTTTGAAATCAAAGCATTTTTGGACAACACAAAGTAAACAATGTAATCAGAGATCTATGAGCTAAGGCCATGCTCAACATGAATACTTAGTAGTGTTAGAAAAATTTAGATTCAATTTTACAATCCAAGTGAAATAAAAGTTACTTTACAATAAAGTCATAAAAATGTAATAACTGTTAGAAAGATATATAAACCCTGAGAAAGGGGACGGTAGGCAGAGAAGGAACCAGAGAGGCCAAGAGAAGTTGAGAGGCAAGCAGAGGGTACAGTCAGCTTACAGTTAGCTTGTTCATGGTAAAGGGACAGAGCAAAGCAGCCGAGCTAAAACAGCTAATATATTGGCAGCATGGTAGCATGGTGGTTAGCATAAATGCTTCACAGCTCCAGGGTCCCAGGTTCGATTCCCAGCTGGGTCACTGTCTGTGCGGAGTCTGCACGTCCTCTCCGTGTGTGCGTGCGTTTCCTCCGGGTGCTCCGGTTTCCTCCCACAGTCCAAAGATGTGCGGGTTAGGTGGATTGGCCATGCTAAATTGCCCGTAGTGTCCTAAAAAGTAAGGTTAAGGGGGGGGGGGGGTTGTTGGGTTACGGGTATAGGGTGGATACGTGGGTTTGAGTACGGTGATCATTGCTCGGCACAACATCGAGGGCCGAAGGGCCTGTTCTGTGCTGTACTGTTCTATGTTCTATCTAAGGAAGACCAGAATTTAAAGAGAGAGAGTCAGCTCAGAGTCAGCTCTCGTAGCTCAGTACATGGGAAGGATAGAGCATAGCAACTGAGCAGAACAGTGAATCCATCCGAGGAAGACCACAAGCTAAAGAAAAGTAATTGTCAAGGTGGACCTGAAGATCTCTTCAACCATCAGGAGAATCCAGAAACAAGATCTTTTTACTTTTCTGTAAAGACAGTGCTTGCATCTTTTGAAAGAAAAAATATAATAATAAAATAACTTTAAAGTTTTTACCTGAAACAGTCGTTATTACAAAGCCTACTTTACTTACTTAGCAACGCAGGACCCAGGATATCAATGCTACTAAGTGGTAAGTAGATATATTTCTTCTGTGAAGGTATGGGTTATACCGGGGGATAACTTGAAAACATAGTTTGACCTGAATAGCACCCACCTAAGCCTGCATAGGAGTCAGGAAGTGAGAATCCCTGTTCACCATTTAGAATATCGACCATTTTTGGTATCGGGGGAATTCTAAGAATAGTGGTGAGTTTTTAACCTCAGTATGTATATCTGAATACATACAGTATGTGTCATATTATGCATGAGTGTGACTGAGTATATGTGTCTGACTGTGTGTGAGTGCTTCTGTGTTCAATTATGTGTGTTTCACTATATGTGACTTGGCCTGGATGTGTTTATCTGACTGTGTATGAGCGCATGTGAGCCTGTGTGTCTGACCATGTGTGGGTATGAATATGACTGGGTGCGTTGGATGATTATGAATGAGGGTATGCATGTGTCTGACTGTCTAACTGTATGTGCATATTTGTGTTTGTGTGTGATTCTGAACAATGCATGTATTGAATGAGCTTGTGTGTGTGAGTGTGCGTGTGTGTATTTGAATGTGACTGCATGTCAAAAGATGCTCCAGGCTTTGTCTCGGGAATGTACTTATGTTTAAATTAAGTTGTCAGGTTGAACTCTCAAACCCAGGAACCTGGCAAGTGTGGTGTTATTCTGCTAGAGGCAAGGATCTGTCAGTCTAAACATTCATGCACACAATGTTTTCACTTCCATCTCAGTTAACACTTTCACAGATGTTAAAATAGACTCCTCGAACAACTTGGAAAAGACAAACATTTTATCCAAATCAATGCTGGCAGATTCACACACTTTTCCTCCTTTCATCAGCATTGATATATCTTCAGTCTGCCAGTCCATTTCTTACTTTAGTCTGATATTAGTATGGGTTACATCGAGATAATCATCTTTCGCCCAACCCCGACTTCCACCAGCCTTTACCAAGGCTGCTTTCTTCCACCTCTACAAAGTTCACTCTCTCTGCTCTGACCTCACCCCCATCAACTATAAAAATCCTGGTATGATGGTTCATTAACCTTCAGCCCCACCATTCTCTCGAGCTGCACTGCTCCCTCAACACGTCACATGCTTCAGCTAACTTGCTATCTTCAAATCCCTCTGAGGCCTTCAACCCTACTTATGTCCAACAGCTCTAATAACCCTCCCTATTTGAGTAACCCCTTCCAGCTCTTGCAGCCCTTCCTATCTCTGTAACTTCCTCCAGCTCCAACAACCACCCCTACCTTTGTAACCTCCTCCATTCCCTACAGCCCTCCCAATATCTGTAACCACCTCCAGCCCTGACAACACTGCCTACTTCTGTAACCTCCTCCAGTCCCTACAACACTCCCTACCTCTGTAACCTCCTCCAGCCCCAGCATTCCAAAGCCCCTATTCAAGTCCCAGTTCAAGTCACTCTACCAATGCCAGCCATGCCTTCAGCTGACTGGGCTAAAAGCTGTGGAATTTCTCCCTAAACCTCTCCCTGCCTCTTTCTCACCTCAAGATAGCCCATGAAATCTTCCTCATTGACTATGCTTTTGGTTGTGTGTCCTGATGTCACCTTCTGAGGCTCAATGTCAAATCTTGTTCCGTTAGTACGCCTGCAAAGTGCCTGCGGGATTTACTATGTTAAGGTTATTAGAGAAATACAAAATACTGTTGTTGAACAAATTGTGCAGCAAAGACAAGGTGGAGATCTAATCTGTGAAGAATGCAGGTCAATAGCTGCCATTCTGGGAGAATGCAGTGTTAACTGATCTGTCGCTTGATCTTACTGTGTAGAGAACAGTTACTCTCACTGGACACTTTTGTAGGGAGATTGAAAAAAAGCAAACAGGATTCCTAGAGGCAGGACCCCTTCGACAATATTCACCAAAGAATATTGTCATGAAATGTCAATGCACCTCATAAATGGAACCTGGAATTGCAAGTTGAGGAAGAACATCAGAATACCACATACTGAATCTATCTGTATCTGTATCTGATCTCTTTTGCATATTACACAATGTCAAATTTGAACAGCTGTGTAATGTGTCGGGAATTTTATATGTAAAATATATGTCCTTTTAGAAAAAGAGATAAAAACCAATCACTGCTGGACCCAGCAACTTGATGAAAGACGCTCATCGGTATGCCTGAAACCTCTGGTATCCCAGGGCAAAGTGTCCTCCGCGATGGAGTGCTGCAAACTGGCCTCTTCCAATGTCCAGGGCTACATGCTGAGGGACACAGTCAAGCCCGGGCAGCTGGCAGAGGCAAAGTGGGGCAATAGACAAAGTGTAAGGCTTTTCAGCCATAGTAAACCAACCAGCTGAGCTGAAAACTGTGCGGAACCCCTCGGGCTGTAAGCCTGACATTTCACATAGCAGCAAAAGGGAAAATACTGTGGGTGCTGTCAATCTGAAATAAGAACAGAAAATGTCGGAAAAGCTCAAGAGACAGCATCTGTGAATCACATTGTTCTCAATACGTTAACCCGCTCCAGATGCCGCCACACCGGCCGAGGGTTTCTTTCCCAGTAGTTTTTATTTTTATTATGCGTATCAAGATTGATATGTGAAATTGTATTGAGGCACAACAGATTCAAACATGCTGTACAGGAAAGGGTTGAATAATATTGTGCAAACAGCCAGTGGGATACCAGCCTCCAGTGTGGGGACCTATTAAACATCCCGCCCAATATAAAGCTGGTTCCAGCCACCGCTGAGGGCTTCTCAGTGAAAGTGAAAATCGCTTATTGTCACGAGTAGGCTTCAATGAAGTTACTGTGAAAAGCCCCTAGTCGCCACATTCCGGCGCCTGTTCGGGGAGGCTGGTACAGGCTGGTACAGGGGGACAGAGATGACAGCAACAGGTCTTACCCACTGATAGTACTGCATTCCCTGTTCTGGGTGCATGAGCCTGGATTACAGACTTAAAAGCTGCATTGGGCTTGACACTCAGATTTGAGCAAAGTAAAATGGAACATGTCCCCACATGCTGGTGAGTGCAAAAATTAAAATTCTTTCCTTTCAGACTCGAGGCATTATATATTTTTGCGATTTACATTCAAGCTTTATAGAATTCGGGCAGCACGGTAGCATTGTGGATAGCACAATCGCTTCATAGCTCCAGGGTCCCAGGTTCGATTCCGGCTTGGGTTACTGTCTGTGTGGAGTCTGCACATCCTCCCCGTGTGTGCGTGGGTTTCCTCCGGGTGCTCCGGTTTCCTCCCACAGTACAAAGGTGTGCAGGTTAGGTGGATTGGCCATGATAAATTGCCCTTAGTGTCCAAAATTGCCCTTAGTGTTGGGTGGGGTAACTGGGTTATGGGGATAGGGTGGAGTTGTTGACCTTGGGTAGGGTGCTCTTTCCAAGAGCTGGTGCAGACACGATGGGCTGAATGGCCTCCTTCTGCACTGTAAATTCTAAGATAATTGTAGTCCACACAGAAGGAGGCTCCATCAGGCCATCAGAAATAGGAACAAGAGTAGGCCATTCAGCTCTTCGAGACTGTTCTGCCATTTCATAAAATCATGGCTGATCTCGTACTCATTAAGACCACCCATAATTCCCCTACCGGTTAAAACCTATTGATCTCAGTCATGAAATTTTTCAAGGACTCGGCCTCAACAGCCTCCTGGGGTAAAGAATTCCAAAGATACATCACTCTTTGAGAGAAGAAATTCTTCCTCAAATCCATCTTAACTGAACACCCATAATTCTGCAACTATGCCCTCTGGTGCTGAACTCTCCCATGAATGGAAACATCCTCTGAAAGTTTACCCTGTCTAACCCCTAAGAATCTTATGTATTTGATGGAACCATCAATTCCCCAGACACGTGTTTCCAATGTGAATCTAGGCTTTAATCGACTTACTTCAGAGTCAGTCTGTTACCTGTCGATGAACTCGTAGTGACCCAGGCTGACTCTGGACACGGGTACTTATACAGCTGCACTAGGGAGGAGTGGTGGGCGGAACCAAGGGTGGAGCCCAGTACAAGTTCCTAAGTGCTCCCAGTGCTACTCCCCCTAGTGGTAGGACTGCGCTCCTGCGCTTACAACAACAGTGTGAATTAACATATATATTAACATATTACATTCACCACATTCACCACCTTCAAAAAAATCAAGTCCGGGGGGGTTGGTGGTCTAGTCTATAATGTTAGTCTGTCCGTCGGTCGGATTGTCCGCTGAAATCTGCGGAGCACCGGGGTTGCAGCCTCTTGCGGTGGCTGGATGGGTGTAGTGTGCTGGGGTACGATGGGGGACTCTAGGGAGGGTTGTATCCGAGCTTCATACTCTCCTGGTTCGACCGGGGACTGGGGGCGCTGGGGACTGGCCGGCATGGGGACGCGGAACTGGTGGAGCGAGCTCGCGGGCTCGGGAGTGCAAGGGGACGGCAGCATGGGGTGTAGGGTGAGAGATCCTTCTGTGGGGGTAGAGGGGGCGCTGGATCCGGCGGGTGCCTGATCCCAGAGGGATACAGTGTCCTGACGGCCGTCAGGGAACTCGACGAATGCGTACTGGGCGTTGGAGTGGAGCAGGCACACCTTCTCAACAAGGGGGTCGGTTTTGTGTGCCCTGACGTGTTTTCGCAAGAGTACGGGGCCCGGCGTCCTCAGCCATGCCAGAAGTGAGACCCCCGTGGTAGTGCCCCTGGAAAAAATGAAGAGCCTCTCGTGAGGTGTCTGGTTGGTCGCCGTACACAAAAGGGACCTAATAGCGTGGAGGGCGTCTGGGAGGACTTCCTGCCACTGGGAGACTTGGAGCTTTCTAGACCGGAGGGTCAGTAGGACGGTCTTCCAGACCGTCGCGTTCACCCTTCCTACCTGCACGTTCCCCCTGGGGTTGTAACTGGTAGTCCTGCTCGAGGCAATGCCCTTGCCGAGCAGGTACTGACGCAGCTCGTCGCTCATGAAGGATGAACCCCGGTTGCTGTGTACGTAGCTGGGGAAACCAAACAGGGTGAAGATGCTATGCAGGGCCCTAATGACTGTGTGGGAGGTCATGTCGGGGCACGGGATAGCGAATGGAAAGCGGGGAGAACACGTCTATGATGTTTAAGAAGTAAACATTCTTGTTAGTTGAGGGGAGTGGCCCTTTGAAATCAATTGCGAGGCGTTCAAAGGGCCTAGAAGCCTTGACCAGGTGGGCCCTGTCTGGTCTATAGAAGTGCGGTTTGCACTCTGCACAGATTGGGCAGTCCCTGGTGACCGCTTTTACCTCCTCGTTGGAGAAAGGCAGGTTTCGGGCTTTGATGTAGTGAGCGAGCCGGGTGATCCCCGGGTGGCAGAGGTCATTGTGGATGACGTTTAATCGGTCGATCTGCGCGCTGGCGCATGTCCCGCGGGATAGGGCATCCGGAGGCTCGTTGAGCTTCCCGGGTCGATATTTGATATCGTAATTGTAGGTGGAGAGTTCGATCCTCCACCTCAGAATTTTATCGTTTTTTATTTTGCCCCTTTGCGAGTTGTCGAACATGAAGGCAACCGATCTTTGGTCGGTGATGAGGGTGAACCTCTTACCTGCGAGGTAGTGCCTCCAGTAATGGATAGCCTCCACAATGGCTTGTGCTTCTTTTTCGACTGAGGAGTGTCGGAGTTCTGAAGCGGAGAGGGTATGGGAGAAAAATGCAACGGGTCTCCCTGCCTGATTTAACGTGGCTGCAAGAGCTACCTCTGAGGCGTCGCTCTCTACCTGAAATGGAGTGGATTCATCCACTGCCCGCATGGCTCTTTGGCGATGTCCTCCTTGATGCCGTCGAAGGCCTGGCATGCCTCGGCTGACAGGGGATATCGTGTGGTCCTAAAGAGTGGGTGGGCATTGTCCGCGTATTGAGGGACCCACTGGGCGTAGTAGGAAAAAAATCCCAAGCACCGTTTGAGGGCCTTGGGACAATGAGGGGGAGGGAGTTCTAAGAGGGGGCGCATACGGTCCGGGTC
The DNA here is from genome assembly GCF_902713615.1 of Scyliorhinus canicula. NCBI lineage: Eukaryota > Metazoa > Chordata > Chondrichthyes > Carcharhiniformes > Scyliorhinidae > Scyliorhinus > Scyliorhinus canicula. Next base: position 71,398,648 of record NC_052157.1, read on the forward strand.
TGGGCCCAGGACTCCGTTTTCCACGACATAGCCGAGGATGGCTAGTCTGGATGTGCGGAAAATGCATTTCTCCTTTTTGTACGTGAAATTCAGTTTCTGTGCCGTCTGGAGAAAACGGTGGAAGTTGGCGTCGTGGTCCTGCTGGTCATAGCCGCAGATGGTGACATTGTCCAAATACGGAAACGTGGCCCGCAGCCCGTACTGGTCCACCATTCAGTCCATTGCTCGTTGGAACACCGAGACCCCATTCGTGACGTTGAAAGGGACCCGGAGGAAATGGAAGAGGCGGCCATCGGCCTCGAATGCCGTGTAGTGGCGGTCCTCCGGGCAGATTGGGAGCCGGTGATATAGAACATAGAACATAGAACAGTACAGCACAGAACAGGCCCTTCGGCCCTCGATGTTGTGCCGAACAATGATCACCCCACTTAAACCCACGTAACCGGTATACCCGTAACCCAACAATCCCTCCATTAACCTTACACTACGGGCAATTTAGCATGGCCAATCCACCTAACCCGCACATCTTTGGACTGTGGGAGGAAACCGGAGCACCCGGAGGAAACCCACGCGCACACGGGGAGGATGTGCAGACTCCACACAGACAGTGACCCAGCCGGGAATCGAACCTGGGACCCTGGAGCTGTGAAGCATTGATGCTAACCACCATGCTACCGTGAGGCCCTGCAGACTTCAGATCCACCGTGGAAAAGAACCGGTACTGGGCGATCTGGTTTACCATGTCTGCAATCCTGGGGAGGGGATACGCATCGAGGAGCGTAAATCTATTTATAGTCTCACTGTAGTCGACCACCATACCGAATTTTTCCCCGGTCTTAACGACCACCACCTGAGCTCTCCAGGGACTATTGCTGGCCTCTATAACCCCCTCACTGAGTAGCCTTCGGACCACTGCTCTGACAAATACCCTATCCTGCAGGCTATACCGCCTGCTACGAGTGGCTCCAGGTTTACAGTCCTTAGTGAGATTGGCAAAGAGAGGAGGGGGGGAATTTGCAGCGTAGCGAGGCTGCAGATCGTGAGTGGGGGCAGGGGCCCTCCGAAGCTGAGGGTGAGGCTCTTGAGGTTGCATTGGAAGTCTAGGCTTAATAAGAGTGGCGCGCAGAGTTCGTTAATACGTAGAGTTTGAACTTCGAGTAACTAGCACCTCGGATTGTGAGTGTCGCGGCGGTGCGCCCCTCGATCTGGACCGAGTGGGAGCCTGAAGCGAGCGCAATAATTTGCTGCGCGGGGAAAACGGGGAGCGAACAGCGTCTTACCAGGTCTGGGTGTATGAAGCTCTCCGTGCTCCCGGAGTCGAAGAGGCATGGCGTTTTTTACCCGTTGATCTGGACCTCTGCCATCGAGTTTCGTAGATTCTTTGGTCGTTATTGGTCCAGGGTGACCGCGCTGAGCTGCGGGTAGTCGGCGGCTTGATCAGCTGTGCTGGAGTGGCCCCGTGATGACTACCCTCTGAGTTCATAGTTTAGTTCGAATTCCTCCGCTGAGTTGTCCGAGCACGGAGGTGCCGATCGGGCCCATGGATCGCACGTGGCGGGCGGCGAGGAAGATGGCGTCCAAGATGGCGGCCCCCATGAGTCGCACGTGGCGGGCGGCGAGGAAGATGGCGTCCAAGATGGCGGCCCCCATGAGTTGCACGTGGCCGGCCGCGTGGTGGAGGTTTTCCAAGATGGCGGCCCCCATGGATCGCACGTGGCTGGAGGGGCGAAGTCGGGGCATAGGCCGCAGCGTTTCGGGCATCGCGGGGCTGAGAGTGCGAGGAGCGGTTTCTGTGAGTCGCTGGGGAGTTGGAAGCTGGGGCCCTTTTGTGGTAGTGTGTGAAGCAAATAATGGCATGATGGGAAAACTAGTCAAGTCTTCTTGGTACAAGTGAATTTAAACTGATTTTCATATAACCTAAGGCCCAGAATACAGAGACAGCCGAGGTCAGCATGTCTTGGGAACTGGGTGACTCTGAGAGTCTAGATAAGGCTTGGAACTAGAAGTAGTCTCAATACATAACAAGCTGAACAACTGTTTCTTCCTGTATGTAAACAACTTCTTCCCTTTCTTAAAACAAAGACAAGATAATGATATGAAACTCAAGTCCCCTAAAGGTCAGAAGGTGACGCCATTGTAACGATTATTACTTATGTTTTACTTTCAATCAAATTCCTGACCAAGCTGTATTCATGTTATCTTGATCCTATAATGTATAAGAATCGCCTCCTTTTCTGTACTATCGCAGACTTGGGACGGACTCCGCAGTTTGTAATTGACTGCCTTCCGATCCAAGTATCAGCCATTTTCTGCTAGCAGTTCTAATTAGTGAATAAAGTTCAGTTTTGCTTACCTAATGAATGCTGTTTGAATTTCTCTATCACAGTCAAGACGCGGGGAAAATATAAAATACAACATTTGGCGCTGCGAGAAAAAATCCAATATCCTGAAGTGAGCTTCCATGAGGGACTGAAAAAAAGTGATCAAAGCCATGACCGGAGTAAAGAGACGGACGCCGGCACAAGGTAAGATTGACCTTGGTCTCTCTCTCTCTCGGATCTGTGCTGCGACCCCTCATCCCTGACGGAAGTAACTAAACAGGTGACGGTTCTCGAATCTAAATTTGACTGTGAGTACATTTTTTTTGTGTAATTAGCCGCAGGTCAGGGACCTTGTTGATCTCGTTTTTCATCCGCATCAGATTTATACAGGCTGTCAATAAATTTGGGTCCGGGACCCTTTGATTAAGTTTTGGGGTCAGGGACCCTGTCAATAAGTTTTGGGGTCAGGGACCCTGTCAATAATTTTTTCGGGTCAGGGACCCTGTCAGTAAATTTTTGGGGTCAAGGACCCTCCAATTTGATTTGGTACCAGAAATTTTGTTTGAGCGTTTTTTTTGCCTGGGGCACATTTTACTGACATTATGCGACAAACTTTAGACAAAACTAGCGGCAACTCCCCTCTATTTTTCATGTGTTTAGAAACCTCTTCTCAAGAACGTAATATTCGAAGATTGGCTGCAGCGCTGCTTTAAACAATAAATTAGGTAACGATATCTGGCCAGTAGGTTACACAGGGATCTTGGAACTTTGACAATAGCATTTATGCAGAAAAAAAAAAGCAATCTGGAAAAAAAAATGCCGGTTTCAAATTGTTTAATTTTACAGTGGAAAGAAACAGTCCACTTAACGCAACGAACAATCACTATTAATGAGTTGGAGAGATAAAGCCCGCAAAAGAGATATTAATGAGTGTGTGAACGGTAAAGCGAAAAATTGGGAGACTTTAAAATTGTAATGTGAGCTTTGGGATAAAGACAATCAAAATGATAAAAAGCAATTCGGCAATAACAAATCTCCTGCCGGCAGAAAAGTAGGACTGGCCAATCAGATTATAGGAAAGGAGGATCCTCCCAGTTGCTCTGGCATGCCGATGTTCCCCTATTCAAGTGATACGGAAGACGAGGAGAATTTGAACCCTGGACCCCACCCTCATTTTGCGCTCCCCGATCTTGCAATTCCACTGTCTAAGTCCTGACTCCCACTTCTGATCCCATTACCAATGAAACTCCTGCTAACGTATCCCCCTTAGCGACACGCACTCGGTCACAGACGCAAGCTGTAAATATCGAACAATCCTTCTCTACGGAAGACATGATAATTGACTAAAAGGTGTTGATTAAAAGGTCCACAATAAGGAAATTATAGAAGTGAAGTTAATAAGTTACCAATTTAGAAGCATGCTGGCAATAATGACTAAAGTTTAACATTGCTTTTGAATGAAATTTAGTAGATCAGATGATGTTAACTAACTACTGCTTGGAATGTTGTACTGGCCTTATTATGATAACAAGTGGTTCTTCTAAAGGACAACAAAATGCGTACTCGAATTGTTTTCAAACTAATGGCAAAACATTCATAATCCCTCTTGCAAATGTTCTCAAAGTTGTTCAGTTCACACTATATCAGTTTAAAAGAAAGTAACTTTACGAATAAGAGTAATTGAAATATGAATAAGTTTTTAGATTGCGTGAAAAGACGTAAATGGGATCACGCCAAGTTCTCCGCCCCTTAGATTCTGCAGGAAACATTAACCATTTCAACAGACAGTTGGTCTTTTCTGAATTGACAAAGAAAAAATACTTCTCAAAGAATAGCTAATGCCTCTAAAATTAATCAGTGCAAATTGACTTAAATGGAATAACACAGATAAAGTTGCTAAAACACTCCTTTAGTTTTTGTTCAAGAATATCTGAGGATGACAAATCTGCCAAAATGAAAAAAAAGGGGAGCAAAGTCAAAACAAGATTACGGTTAGGAACTTAACAATGGATTCTTGTCTAAAATAACTTCAGATCGTTTCAGGCTGTCCAGATAGACTCGGTGGTGGTTCAGTTCATTTGAAATAAAAAGAAATAACAAACATCCAGTAATGTCTCTTTCCAAAAAAAACCGGGTAAATAGCAAATATTGAAAATTGACTGAAATATGTCCCAGTCATAGTCTTCTCCCAGGAAGGATGTACCTCAACTAGCGACACCTGACCATATTAGGCAGACAGACACTGCAAATTCGGAGCGGTAATACAGTGCATTGATAATGGAATGTTTATAGAACTGTCTCAAATACGAGGTCACCAGCTGCAGAATTTAATAACTTCTGTGCCTGCGCCTGATTGCTGTGTTCTATACTGGCAGCTAATGTTAACCCTGAGTACCACTGTTTAAAACACCCGATAGAGTCCAGATGAGAGAATATAGTGACCCAAGCCTTGATAACGGCATTACCATATCACCTATCCCGCAGGCCCAGCTTCGAAACTTTCCCCTATTCACTACTCCACAGTGGTGGTCGATTGATTTTGATCCCTCACACTTTTCACCTCCCTTAGATATTCCCAATCCACATGTCACTCTTTGCTACGATCATACAGTAACCTCGCCCGATTTGGAGAGCATTTACCAAGACAAAAGAAGGGTCTGCCTTTCTTGTCGATTTACCCCACAGCCTATGACGTCAGTCGAGACTTGTGTCACCCCATGTGACCCTTTCTGTCAACGAAGGCTACAGTGCCAAGTCCTTGGGATTTCTGGCAGCTGCACTACGAGGACAAGCTGATCCTTTCCTTAATGATAGTCAAACCCTACCCGCAGGCACTTTAGAATATTTTAAACGCCCATTTGTCCACATTGGCACACTGCACCATCATCATTCAACCCAATCTACGACTCCTGAACTACCCGCAGATTTATGGGCAGCCTCCAAACACGAAGTTGGTCTCACTAATGTCCCTCCTGTTGTTATTAGAATCAAACCTGATATGCCCTTGCCCTCTATTTCACAGTACCCTTTGCGTCCCGAGGCTGAAGAAGGAGTCTCGGTCATGATTCAATCGTTCCTTCAACAGGGAATTTTGATACCATGCCAGTCCCCCTGTAATACCCCGATTCTTCCAGTTCCTAAGATAGGTAGACCATCCGAATGGCATTTAGTCCAAGACCTCCGGCTTATTAATCAGATAGTTGAACCCTTACATCCCATTGTCCCAAATCCAGCGACAATCCTTAGCAATGTCCCACCGGAAGCGACTATTTTTACCCTTGTTGATTTGCAACATGCCTTTTTTGCGATACCCCTCGCCCCTGAATCACAGTATTTGTTTGCCTTTACATTTAAGAAGACGCAATACACTTGGACTCGACTTCCACACGGTTTCATTCATTCTCCAACCCTTTTCTCACAGGCATTCCACTCCCAGTTAGCGACATTAGCACCTCCTGGTGGCTCCACCATCATTCAATATGTTGATGACTTACTCCTTGCCAGCCCTGATTTCATCACTAACCAGCGTGACACCTTTTACCTGCTCATCCGTCTCCATTTATGGGGATATGTGATCCCGCCCGCTAAAGTTCATAAAGGCCAACGACAAGTCAAATTTTGGATGTCCTAATAAGTGCTACTGATCGCTCCCTTACTCAAGAACGCATTACTCCTATATTGCAGACCCCATTTCCTACATCGCCCAAGCAGGTGCGAGCCTTTTTAGGATTAGTGAACTTTTGCAGACAATGGATTCCGAATGTTACTGTGCATACTAAAGAATTAACTCCGTATTCTTCTCAAAATGCTCCTCTTAAGTTTGATCTACCTGATTCAGTAAAGCTATCTTTTATTACTCTGAAAAATGCCCTGGCTATCGCCCCAGCACACAACCTATGTATGACAGACCTTTTCACCCAAATTCTTACTGCTGTCCATTTGTTAGTCCAGGCAGCCTCTAATCTAACCCTTCACCAACCAGTACAAGTGCATACTTCACATTCTATCGTGGCTCTCCTAATGTCTCAGCAAACCCAGCATCTGACTCAAGCGCAATTGAGCCGCTATGATGTTTCACTATTGCAAAACCCCTACTTCTCGTTTCATTATTGTTCAACCTTAAATCCTGCTGTGTTCCTCGATCAGCCCCCCGATAACCTTGCGGACCCGCCACACGATTGTTTACTTCGGAATCACTTCCTTTCCGCACCTCGCCCGGATTTAACAGACAGGCCTATTGATAATCCAGATCTAATTTTTTATGTTGATGGCAGTTCTTCCATTTCCCCATTTCCCGTCCCACAGTCGAAATATGCCGTGGTAACCGACACTGACGTGCAAGAAGCAGCAGCCTTCCAGACCCCTGTCTCTGCACAAAAAGCCGAGCTATTCGCCCTTACTCAAGCATGTATTTTAGCCACAGATAAAAGTACTAATGTTTACATTGATTCTAGATATGCCTTTGGCATGACCCATGATTTTGGCCGCCTCTTTGGGTTAAAAATCTCCTCGATGCTATTCAGCTACCCCGTCAATTGGCAGTTATTAAATGCATTGCGCACACGAAGGGTGACACTCCTGTTCAATTAGCAAATGCCCGTGCTGATTCAGCTGCTAAAACTGCAGCTTCATCAGCCTCTTTAATTGTTCCCAGTGGGGCTAATCAGGCTCTAAACTAGGTACCTGCATTACGGACGAAGGGCATGCCAGAGATAGCTGAAGTTCAAAATTTACAGAGGGACGCCTCTGATTCTGAGTGAACACTATGGAAGTCAATGAGGTGTTCGCACTCCTTGACACGAGACCTCTGGCTGACTCCAGTTGGTCAAGTTTGTATTCCGAATTCTTTATTGCTGTTACTTGTTAATTATTTGCATTCTTGTACCCATCTTGGCAAGGAGGGAGTGGTACAGCTACTCCTAAAAACTTGGTGGTACCCAGATTTGAATACAGCAGGGCAAACGCGGCTGGATCGATGCGTCATTTGCATGAAACGTAATAAGGGTAAAGGTATTAATGCCCTCCGGGAACCGCCCCCTTGCCAGATGATCCTTTTGCTTGTATACAGATTTTATTGAATTGCCAAAAGCACAGTGCTATAAATATTGTTTAGTAATAATCAATGTGTTTAGTAAATGGATTGAAGCCTTCCCCACCACTAATTGTATGGCACATACAGTAGTGAAGTTGTTGTTAACGGAAGTCACTCCTCGTTTTGGGGTACCCAAAATGGTGAGCTCAGATAATGGACCACATTTTGTAGCTCGGATCAATACTGAATTGTGCAAAGCCCTTGTAATTAAACAGCAACTGCACTGCGCGTATCACCCGCAGGTAGCAGGAATTCTGGAAAGAGCCAACGGGACTTTAAAAGAAAAAATATCGAAATTAACTGAAGAAACTGGGTTAAATTGGCTGAAAGTATTACCTTTGGCACTGTTTCACATGCGAGTGACTCCCCATTCGCGGACCGGACTGTCAGCTGCAGAGATAGTCTATGGTCGGCCAATGAGGACTCCCTGGGATGCCCATGGAAAGCCCCTAGAGGGAGTAGACCTCCATGTGATGGGGGAACAAATGCAGAACTATTTGATGCAATTAACACTTTCTTTGAAGTTTCTTCACTCACAGGTAAAACAGGTACATCTACCAGTAATGACAGGGACAGCTGTCCCTCGATATCCAGTGGTCAAACCCGGAGACCTCGTGTTGGTAAAAAAAACTGGGACAGAAAGAAACAAGGACAACGCTGGAGCGGACCATTTCTCGTACTACTGACGACACCAACTTCGGTCAAACTTGAAGGACGTTCAAGTTGGATACATCTATCCGATTGCAAGAAGATAGTCTCCAACCCAGACAAGAACACAGGATGAAGATCTTCAGTATAATTTTTGGACTTTCTGGACTACTTAGCCTTGATGGCCACTCGGTAGTAAAAAAAATGAACTAAACGAGACCTGCCTTCCAATACCTATTTACATATGTCATATCTTTATGCCAAAAAATTGAATATTAGCAAGTGTTGGGTTTGCACCCACATCCCTGTCCATTCAAGGGAAGGAATACCTCTCCAATCTCTCCCCAGAAACAGTTGAATGGATTTTACGACAAAATCAAACAGGCATCAGGGGAGATAGGGGGAATATGAAAATATGGAGATCTGCTGGCTATGACATGACTAAATTTTCAGCTTCGTATCAACCTACCTGTAATCATGCCTTAACTCCACCCTCCCTCACTGTCCACTCATATAATGTTCAAGGTTCCGTATGTTTTAATAAATCAGGGAAAGGAAAGTTAATGGGGCAAAGTAGGTGCAACCTACCAATATAATCCCCTGGATGACATCAGCTGATGATTTTACAGCCTACAATGGAACCTATTTCATATGCAGCACTAAAGCATATCCGTGTCTCCCCATTAATTGGACAGGGTCCTGCTTTTTGGGATATGTCATACCCCAAATGCATCACCGACCCATCCTTAAGCACTCCCCCTCGCGAGCAAAAAGAACAATTTCTAAAACGGAACGAGCAAGGCATGAACGAACTGATCTACATGGCCTCAGCATTGGAACATCTGGCAAACGTAACTGCAACAGAAGCCAGGGATACTGGACAGGCACTGGCCGAGGTCTCAGCTGAGCTAGTGACTGCCCGGACCGTGGCATTGCAAAATCGACTGGCTTTGGATTATCTGTTAGCCTCGCAGGGAGGAACATGTGCTATCATAGGCCAAGAGTGCTGTACTTACATTCCAGATGGCTCTGAAAATATCACTAACCTGGCCGACCATATTAAGAAACAGGCTGCTCAAATTCAAGAAATTGGCAGTGAATTTCACGACTATAACCCGCCGGGTTGGCTAGGGTGGTTGGGTCATGGATTATTTGACTGGATCTTTAAGGCCTTTCTTCTACTGCTACTAATACTACTAGGGATAGGATTGCTTGCCTGCTTGTGTAAATGCATTTTCAAACGAATCATGGATATACCTATTTAGCTAGTTGTCATGATATGACAAAAGGGGGGAGTGTGGTATTGTGTGAAGCAAATAATGGCATGATGGGAAAACTAGTCAAGTCTTCTTGGTACAAGTGAATTTAAACTGATTTTCATATAACCTAAGGCCCAGAATACAGAGACAGCCGAGGTCAGCATGTCTTGGGAACTGGGTGACTCTGAGAGTCTAGATAAGGCTTGGAACTAGAAGTAGTCTCAATACATAACAAGCTGAACAACTGTTTCTTCCTGTATGTAAACAACTTCTTCCCTTTCTTAAAACAAAGACAAGATAATGATATGAAACTCAAGTCCCCTAAAGGTCAGAAGGTGACGCCATTGTAACGATTATTACTTATGTTTTACTTTCAATCAAATTCCTGACCAAGCTGTATTCATGTTATCTTGATCCTATAATGTATAAGAATCGCCTCCTTTTCTGTACTATCGCAGACTTGGGACGGACTCCGCAGTTTGTAATTGACTGCTTTCCGATCCAAGTATCAGCCATTTTCTGCTAGCAGTTCTAATTAGTGAATAAAGTTCAGTTTTGCTTACCTAATGAATGCTGTTTGAATTTCTCTATCACAGTCAAGACGCGGGGAAAATATAAAATACAACACTTTTAGCGAGGCACACTCGTGCGTAATGCCCTTTTCGCCCACAGCTGCTGCAGGTCGCGTTGCGGGCCGGGCAGTGCTGCCGCGGGTGCTGGTTCTGGCCGCAGAAATGGCAGGCTGGAGCAGCATAGTGGCTGGCTGGAGCAGTATAATGGCTGGCTGGGGCAGCATAGTGGCTGGCTGGAGCAGCATAGTGGCTGGCTGGAGCAGCATAGTGGCTGGCTGGGGCAGCATAGTGGCTGGGCGGCCGCGTAGCACAGGCCTGGGGGAGTCGCTGGTCGGGGGCCCATGATTGGGTTGCGGGGTCCGCAGGGAACGAGTTAAGGCTGCGGAAGGAGACCTCCGTCCTGAGCCCCCTTTTCCAGCAGTCGTTGGCACACATAGTTAGACCTGAGGCCCGCTACAAAAACATCGCGTACCGCCAATTCCCTGTGTTCAGCCGCAGTAACCGCTTGGTAATTACAGTCATTGGACAAATTGTTAAGTTCTCTTAAGAATTCGGCGAGTGATTCTGTAGGCCGCTGATGGCGAGTCGTGAACACATGGCGAGCGTAAACTTCAGTAATGGTCCTTACATATATTTTTTCGAGAACTGCTAGCGCCGCAGTACATGAACTGGCCGAGTTTAGTTGCGTTGAGATTCTATGGCTCACCCTCGCTTGCAGTAGACTCAGCTTCTGATCTTCTGTAGTTTCGGCTGTGCTCGCTTTGGCCAGGTAGGTCTTGAAGCACCGGATCCAGTGGGAGAAGATTTCTTTAGCCTCTGCATTCTGCGGGTTGAGTTCCAGGCGTTCAGGCTTGAGGGCCGATTCCATAATCGATGTTTATTGTTCTTAAGTCGATTAAATTGATGGAACCATCAATTCACCAGACACGTGTTTCCGATGTGAATCTAGGCTTTAATCGACTTACTTCAGAGCCAGCCTGTTACCTGTCGATGAACTCGTAGTGACCCAGGCTGACTCTGGACACGGGTACTTATACAGCTGCACTAGGGGGAGGAGTCGTGGGCGGAACCAAGGGTGGAGCCCAGTACAAGTTCCTAAGTGCTCCCAGCGCTACTCCCCCTAGTGGTAGGACAGCGCTACTGCGCTTACAACAACAGTGTGAATTAACATATATATTAACATATATTACATTCACCACAGTATTTCAATCACATCACTTTTCATTCTTCTGAACTCCAAGTGGTACAGACCCGACCAGTTTAATCCTCCGTCTAGACCAATTGAGATAGTCGCACTACCCGACTCTTTCTCTACAGAACCGCAGCTATTCCTTCAACTGATCTTTTTAAAAGCAGATATCGAACCTTCATCCATCACTCTACCAGATCTTGCACTTCTAATCTCAAACATACATTGCAATCAAGCATCTTTTTCTTGAATCTGCCTCTGGTTTCTTTACCCCAAATCTGTCCCCTCCAGTTATTGACCCTTCAACAATTGTTCACTTAATCTATCTAAACTCATCACTTTAAACACCTTTATTAAATCCTCTTGGATCCTTCTCTGGTCTAAGAGCAACCCAGGCTTCCAGAGTTGTTCCATGCAACAGTATTCCTTCATCCCCAGAACTAGCGAGGAAATAAACCTCCTCCCCACCCCATCCAAAGTTTTAGTTTCCTTTTTTTGGCAAAAATATACTTCATTTATTTTTTTTTAATGAATTTAGAGTACCCAATTCTTTTTTCCAATTAAGGGGCAACTTAGCTTGGCCAATTGACTGACTCTGCACATCTTTTTGGATTGTTGGGTGAGACCCATGTAGACATGGGGAGAATATGCAAAATCCAAACGGACAGTGACCCGGAGCCAGGATCCAACCTGGGTCCTCAGCGCCATGAGGAAGCAGTGTTAACCATTGTGCCGCCATGCTGCCCACTACTTTATTTATAAAATATCTGAAAGAACAATGCAAACAATTCAAATGGCCCTCAGACAAAGTGCAATAAAATTAGGTTCCCTACTTACATCATGGTGCACTCTGATGTTCTTCAAAACAGTTAAAGGAACATTACAGATATTTCAAAATGGTCATTACAAATGGTGTAATGGCATTAAGTTGTCTTCATAGATCCAGTTTCACTTGAACTGCTTCAATATATTGCGACACATTTAACATTCACCGTACACATTCAATGTGAGTCACTCAGCCCGAGGCGGTCTATACGATTCCCCTCCTCTTGGTTCACTATACCCCATTGCATCTCTGCGGTGGCTGCCCCAAGCTTTCCTGTAAATCTCAGTCCTGGGCTTTGAAATGTGCCAGTCTGTAACATTCGGTCGAGGATAACTCTTTGCACTGGACGACTGACATGTTTTGGGCAGACCAAAGAACAACTTTCACCAAGTTGATGCTCATACAGCAGCAGTTGATGTTGGGACACTAAGGGCAATTTAGCAGCGCCAATCCACCTAACTCGCACATCTTTGGGCTGTAGGAGGAAACCGGAGCACCCGGAGGAAATCCACGCAGACACGGGGAGAATGTGCAGACTCCGCACAGACAGTGACCCAAGCCGGGAATCGAACCTGGGACCCTGGAGCTGTGAAGCATTTATGCTAACCACTATGCTACCATGCTATTGATGTGCAGCCCCGGGAACAGCCCATAAGGCACGGAACTGCTAGGGAAGAACCTCAACAAATACCACCTCATCGCTCTCCAGACCTTCTTTGCAAAGGCACATTTCACAAGGAGGTGGGCATTGACCTCTTCCCCTCCACTGCCACCTCGAGGGCAACATGCAGATGGAGTGAAACTCCAGGCGTGTAGGAAGGATCTGATGGGGCGGGCCTTTCTCACCACCAGCCAAGCCAGGTCTTAGTGCTGGTTTAAAAGTCTTGGTGATGAGGCATTCTGCCAAAAAGTCCTTTAAAATTTGCTCAAGGAACCAGCCGACAGGATCCACCATCTCCTTCTCCTGTTTGCCCTCGAGGACTTCACATGTAGACTACAGCCTGATGGACATGTGGTCAAAGGGGTTTCTCGGCATGAACTTTGCCACAAGGGACAGATGGTACAGCACATTCCAGCCACTGGTGCGTTGCATGGCAGCATGACCAGACCCATCATTCACAACACCGGGGACAGACACAACCTCAGTACGCAGTGTCACTTGATATTTGCACCAAAGCTTTCACATCCTTTTATAAAGTGTGGCGCTCGGAATTTGGACACAATACTCCAGCTGGAACCCAATCAGTGTTTATATAGATTCAACACCACTTCCTAGAAAAGTTATGATTCTATCTTCTTCACTAGACGCTTTGTTAATTATACTCCACACTTTCAAGGATTTGCGGTCAACGTCCCACTAGTAGGTTCTGTTCAAGGGCTTATTTCAGATAGTGAATTCCTAATATCACAACCTGTACTTTGTTCAGACATGGTGTCCATCTATCCAGGTGATACGTTTGAAACACTGCGCAAGAGAGAGTTTGAATATGAGGGAGCAGCTCCACCTACTGGTCTTGATTAATTTCACACGTCGACAAAATGCATTGAAAATTAACATGCATCCTCTCATTAAAATAGTTTAGGAAATGGGTCCAAATGTTGATGTTGCACCAATCTAGAGGTGTTGCATGGCACTAATAACTCCTCATTCACCCCATGCAATTTTCAAACATGGGGCTGCATGACAGAAATTGATGGCATCCAGAGGGACAAGGTCTCTTCTGTCCACGGTATTCTGCAGTTCTGTCGAAGGGTCATTTTGATCTGGAATGTTAACTCTGTTTTTCTCCACAGATGCTTCCAGACCTGCTAATTTATGCAGCATTTTCTGTTTTATTACACAAATTTTTTGGTTGTCTTATGAGGAAAGGCTGGACAGGTTAGGCTTGCATCCGCTGGGGTTTAGAAACGTAAGAGGTGACTTGATCAAACATGCAAAATCTTGCAGGGTCTTGTCAAAGTGGGTGTGGAGAGGATGTTTCCCTTTGTGGGAGAATCTAGAACTCGGGGTCACTGTCTAAAAATAAGGGGTCGTCCATTTAATAATGAAGAAAAATGTTCTCTCAGAGAGTCGCGAGTCTTTGCAATTCTCTTCCTCAAAATGGCATTGAGGCAGAATCTTTGACAATCCTTTAAAATAGATCCTTGATTAGTAAGGTAGTGAAAGGCTATCAGCAGTTGGCATGAATATGAAGTTGAGATTAATTTTTATCCTGTTCTTAAAGTTACTAAGCCAATGCATAGAGTGGACAGGACAAGCTTGCTCCAAAAAACAATTAAAATTCAAACAAAGTCCAGTTCCTGGTCTCTGCAAAACAGACAAGTTTCAAGCTGACATAGAACATAGAGAAATACAGCACAGAACAAGCCCTTCGGCCCACGATGTAGTGCCGAACTTTTGTCATAGGTTAATCATAGATCATAGAATTTTGGACACAAACGGCAATTTATCGTGGCCAATCCACCCAACCTGCACATCTTTGGACTGTGGGAGGAAACCGGAGTACCCGCAGGAAACCCACGCACACACGGGGAGGATGTGCAGACTCCACACAGACAGTGACCCAAGCCGAAATCAAACCTGGGACCCTGGAGCTGTGAAGCAATTGTGCTATCCACAATGCTACCATGCTGCCCTTAAGAACAAATTAATCTACACACCATTATTCTACCATAATCCATGTACCTATCCAATAGCTGTTGAAGGTCCCTAACATTTCCGACTCAACTACTTCCACAGGCAGTGCATTCCATGCCCCCACTACCCTTTGGGTAAAGAACCTGCCTCTGACATCCCCCCTATATCTTCCACCATTTACCTTAAATTTATGACCCCTTGTAATGGTTTGTTCCACCCGGGGAAAAAGTCTCTGACTGTCTACTCTATCTATTCCCCTGATCATCTTATAAACCTCTATCAAGTCGCTCCTCATCCTTCTCCGTCCGAATGAGAAAAGGCCTAGCACCCTCAACCTTTCCCCGTAAGACTTACTCTCCATTCCAGTGACCTACCCCTCACTAATCCCTGCTGACTATCCCTAATCAAGCAGTTCCAGATGCTCAGAAATCTGTGTTTCTGACTGATGATGCCTATCCAGAGGCCTCAGACCAATGAGGAGATCCATGACAACGACACCCATGCTGTGACCAGGAGCATGATCAAGAGGTGGACCGACGTCATGAAGATGCTCTTCAGGTGCCTGGACTGCTCTGGGGGACCGCCTTATCGCGCTAGGAGAGTCTACCATCTCATGTTGCATCCTCCGCAACATTGCATGCAGAGGTAAGACAATCTGAAGGAGGAGGTTGAACGCCAAGCATTGGCTGATGAGGAGGATGCGGGTGGGTGGGGGGGGGGGGGGGGGCATGATGGCAGAACATGGGGCCTGGTCAGGCACAGGAGGCTGCACAACATGTGCAGGGTTGGAGCGCATGGGACGCTCCAATTGCCTCTAGGTTCACCGACTAGGGGGCCTGGCTAATCCTCCCATGTCCACCCTCCCTGCTCCAACCCCCCAGCCCCCCCCCCCCCCCCCCCCCCCCCCCCCCCCCACCCCTCGCACCTGCAACTCCCTCTGTGATTCCTAGCTGCCTCATTACGGTTTTCCCAACAGCGGGTCAGATCCAAGGGATGGAGGATGATGACGATCCACTCCTCAATGATTCTGGTGTTCTGTATAATTCAAAGACGTCTGACTCCACGGTAGCACTTTTCAACATCCACCTGGGTTATCCCTGCATGCGAGCTGACCATTCCATCACACAGTCCCAACTGAACCATTAGGGTGGAGAGGGATGGGATTGGGCCAGGTACCGGATGGCGAGCGGTGACCGATATGGGGGCCCTAGCCAAAACCCACTTCTAATGGTCACCCATCTCCACAGCCCCGCAAATCCCAGCGGCCACTCTGTAGCCAGCCCAGCCCTAGCCATCGCTCATACCTTTCTGACAGAACACCGAGGCAGATTGAAATGTTTCTGCACAGGTGTTTATTGTGAAAATGTGACAATTTTTGTACAACTCTGTGTCCCAGCCCCTATCGCGATCCAATGTGCTTCACCTGTGCCAACTTAACTGAATTCTAATTTTCTCGCCTTATGATCCCTAATGCTCCATCTAGGCGGTACATCAGGAGTCGAGGCAGCCAGCTGTGATCTCCATCCTGTGACTTGTGTACCCTTTTGTCAACTGTGTACATTCCCTTGGCTGCAGAAAAATACTTTTCACCGTACTTCGGTAAATGTGACAATAAATATCAATCAATCGATCAGTGGTTGTGGGGAGAGCCTTGGATGATGGTGTTGAGACAATGGATCAGCCATGGTCCTTGAATGTCGCAGCAGACTGGAAGGGCCGAATGGCTTCCTGCTCCTATCCTCTATTGTTTCTGTTTCCCATTCTCAGTGGCAAGAATAAAGAACAAAGAACAATACAGCACAGGAACAAGCCCTTCAGCCTTCCAAGCCTGTGCCAATCACGTGTCCTATCTGGACCAACTACCTGTATCCTACTATACCCCGTCTGCTCATGTGCCTATCCAGATAAGTCGTAAAGGTCTCTAATGTATTTGCCACAACCATCTCACTTGGCAGTGCATTCCAGGCCACCACCACCTTCTGTGTAAAAAACTTCCCCCGCACATCTCCACTGAACCTTTCCCCCCTTACCTCGAACTTGTGCCCTCTTGTAATTGTCATTTCCACCCTGGGAAAAAACCTCCAACTGTTCACCTTATCAAGACCCTTAATAATTTTATAAACTTCTATCAGGTCGCCTCTCAGCCTCCGTCTCTCTCTAGGGAGAACAACCCCAGTTTATTCAATCTCTCCTCATAGCCAATATTCTCCATAACAGGCAACATCATGGGAAACTTTTTCTGTCCTCTTTCCAAAGCCTCCATGTCCTTCTGGTAGTGCGGTGACCAGAATTGGACAGTATTCCAAATGTGGCCTAATCAACATTCTATATAATTGTAACATAATTCTCGAGCTTTTATACTCAATACCCTGTCCTATGAAGGCAAGCATGCCATATGCTTTCTTTACCACCATTTCCACCTTTGCTGCCACTTTTAAGGATCTGTGGACCTGCACACCCAGATTTCTCTGTGGCTCTATCTCACCACATGCCAAATATAATTCTGCGTCAGTCGTCTCTTGTTAAATTAACGCATTCTTGTCACGTATGCTCAAACCATGGAAAATATACTTTCTGTTTTGAACCTAGCAAGCGCCTTCATAGGTTAGAACACAAATGATCCTACAGCTTTGCCAAAAGCAACAGAACAAACTTAGTTTCGCGATCGTCTATTCATAAGTAGTGTTCCCAATGTCCAGATGAATGTGCACAGAAGCTTTCTCTCCTTTCAGTGCCCTTTCTCTTACACTGGGGGTGTGGTTGAGGTCACACTGTACACAAGCTCTACCCGCGCTGGTGCAATATCTTGCAATTGTGTGATATTTATTTCCTCTTACATGTTGATTACCCTTGATGATAAAACTGTGATGACATTAACGTTTTAGTAGCTACATTATGGCTTCAAAGTTTACTATTTTACTGGATCATTGTCACATTGTCACATATAACCCACCCCCAGTGTGCAATAAACTGAGGGACTAAATTCAACCTGAAATGTTCGCGGAACTGTAAACACTCACAAGCTGCTAAGTGTTCAGGGCTGGTCCAAAGGTGAAATGTTCATCGCGTTCCAATATGAATCTCAATGCACGGCCCACTATTAAGCAAAGCATGAGAGAGGTGGAAAATCTTCAGTCTACAATAGCTTTATTTATCTCAAATTATATAATATAATTATATCACACAAAAAAACAGCAATTGATCATTTGAAGGCTGACACAGCACAACTAATGAATATTAATTATTACAATGATATATAAATAAGTCATATATTAATATGAGACAATCAGTCAGCAATATAAGCTCACAGATAAAGTGCTATAAGCAATGCTCTATTTTTAATTTCATACAAAATAGTTACTTTAATTAGATTCTTCAGGATTTTTACGATATATGTACTGACCCAACTTAAACTGAGGCTGCTTCATGCAATGCTTTGTTTTCATTGCCTTATCCCCACTCCTTTTTCTCACCAGTACAGTTTCATTCAAATGAGTTAATAATTCATTGCACAAAGTTGAGTGAATTTGATGTGTTGATGATAAGCTATATTCACATGGAATTCTCAAGTCAGTTTTTGATATGTTACAATAATATTTTAGGAATAGTTTAAGAGTCAAAGCAGATATAAAATGATTTCCCAAATCACGCGATAGTTGCACATGAGAAAGACAGTTCAGCCCACCTTGCCTTGTTCAACTTTAATCGTCAGACTGTTTAGTCACTGCTCAAACTATTCCAGGGGTTGGTTTATATTGTTGTGATGTGTTCTACGGAATGGTCACAGGAGACTCAGGTGCAAGTTAAGGTTGCTAATCCCAGCATGCCTGGAAAGCAGTGTTTGAAGGTGAGGGGAGGCAGTGGCATAGTGGCATTACTGCTGGGCGAGTAATCCAGTAACCCAAGCTAATAATCTAGGGACCTGGGATCAAATCCCATCAAGGTAGATGATGGAATTTAGAACTCAATAAAATATCTGGAATTAAAAGTCTAATGATGACCATGAAACCGTTGTCGTAAAAACCCATTTGGTTCACTAATGACTTTTAGGGAAGGAAATCTGCTATCCTTACCTGGTCTGACCTACATGTGACTCCAGACCCAGCAATGCGGTTGACTCTTAACAGCCCCATCAAGGGTAATTAGGGATGGGCAATAAATGCTGGCATAGTCTGTGACGCCAAGGACGCATGAACGAGAGACAGAGTGGGTTGTCTTTCCTGGATGAAGCGAAAGAGACAGGGAGGGCTGGGATTCTGGAGGTGTCTCAGAGATTGGGAGGATTCTACGTCTGGAGCAAGTTACAGAGATATAAAGGGCTGTAGGTCTGAACGAAATTACTGAGACTGGGAGTGCTGCAATTCTAGAGAAATTTACAGAGATTCGGAGGACTGTAATTCTGGAAGAATTGACTGAGATTGGGAGTGTAGTATTGCTGGGGTCAGTAACAAAAATGTAGAGGGGATACTGGCCTTGTAAATTTTCCTCATTTAAAATATTAATTTGTTGTTTCGTACTTTACCTTAAATACTCCTGTGGCCGAGATATATTTTGCTTCTGATCAAGGTTCTAGGTATGTTATATGGATGGAGTACATTTAAAAAAAGTTTATTTCTCTGACAACAGAGAATGCCTGAAGACTCCAGTAAGTAGGTAAGGGGGCGAAACCAATCGATGTCTTCATTTAGATTCATCTGTCAAAGGTGCAACATTAGAAAGCTTATAATGAGCAGAGATGCATTATGTACACCATCCTGGTGTTCAGTTTTGAATTCACTGTCATACTGTGCCGCAGTCAGATGGCTGGCTGACATTGAAGATACATAATAAATCATTGGGCCTGAAGGAATAATTGTGATCGTCACATGGATTTGTGAACGGTGGAAATAGTCTGTTCAAGCCCGCAACAGATTCGTGTCTCTTCATTTTATATTCACATTTCATTTGGTCTATCAGCACAATCACTTTCTTCATTGTTTCCTGAAATTATAAAAACCGTAGATGTTAAATCAGTAACTTAAATTATGTTCATAATTTCATGGAAATAATTCCATATCCAATTGCCAATATGTCGTACAATTATCACAATCTTAACCTTTCTTTTGTTAGGTATTTGTTGCCTGGTTATGCATTCCTCCAGTTTCTACCCTTATTTAGTAAAACTGGAATGTATTTATATTGAATATTATGATAAGCGCATATGAAACTTGATTAAACTTCCTCTGATCTCCATTTGGACTACTTCAAAAACATAATTTTCAGGATGTGGCCGTTGTTGGCTATACCGGCATTTATTGTCCTTTCCAATTGCCCTTTGAGAAGGTGGTGGTTAGCCAGCCATCTTTACTGTCCATGCAAAGAATTCCCTTGATGGCAATGCATTGCCAAGTCTGGAACATTCTAGAAAAACGACCCTGGATGGTTTGTGCAGTAGAATGCCAAAGACCGCTCGGAGAATTTTGTTTGAATCGCATGAAGTTATAGAATTAGAAAGTAAAATTTTCAACTGATATTCTACCCAGCATGAAAGCACAAGATTAGTTAATCTCCGTGATAAAGGAAGTCATGGAATAATTTGGTTAATGACCAGGTTAAAAATGCAAATAAATAAACCTTGCTTCATCCTACTTTATTTTTTGACCTGTGAAAACCAACACATTCTCCAGGGCCTACATATATTGGTTATTAAAATAAAAAAGTACATCAATGGCTGCAAAGTACTCAGGCAACAGAGAATGCCTGCAGACTGCAATAAGTAAATAAAACAATCTTTATTGTCACAAGTAGGCTTACATTAATACTGCAATGAAGTTACTGTGAAAAGCCACATTTTGACACCTGTTCGGGTACACAGGGCAAATTCAGAATTCTCAGCTGGTACAGGAATTGAACCCGCGCTGCTAGCTTTGTTCCACGTCACAAACCAGCTGTCTAGCCCACTGAGCTAAACCAGCCCTCCCTGTAGTAGGGGATGAAACCAATCAATGTCTTGATTTGCATTGATCTGTGAAAGATGCAACATCGGAAAGGTTATAATGAGCATAGATGCATTATGAGGAACATTTTATGAAAGCAAGTCTTTCTTGTCATCCTTACGGGAATTTAGTAGCAAAGAGAATTTCTCAGGACATATCAAGGAATGGATCATTATCTGTTAGTTATATTTTGTCTATCTTTTAATATTAAGTTCTACATGAAAATTGAGAAATGAAAATGAAACTATGGTTTGATTTGCAGGACAGCTTTTTAAAATATCTACCTTATATATCTGAATACAGGCTTCTGTATCTGTTTCAGAATTACCTACAAGTATTATTGAATTTATTGCAATTTTTCACTTCTACAGATAGATCTGCTGGGTCAGCTATAGGGCGAAAGAGCAAGACACAGAGTGAGTGAATGAAAAAAATTGTTGTTTTGTCGAAAGATTAAAATGCCAGCTGAAAGATGCTTTAAAATCTAAATCAAACATTTTGGTTTGATTATGTTTTAACTGAGCATTGTACATGCAAACTATTACTTACATAGTGCTCGTCCAGTTTGCCAATGTCCAATTAACGTTAATATTGAAGAATTAATTCAGAATCCACCTATTCATCCAAACATCAATAGAAGTTCTCAAGGATCTTTTATTTTTACATACCTTCATTTTCTGCTTTCTGAGATATTTTGACCTGGCCATAAACTACTTCTGGCGCACCTACAATATTTTAAAAAACTAGTAATTTATTAAAAATCTAATTAAACATTGTGTGAAATATGAAATATATAGAGTTGGTTGCCGCACAGAGTTGAAGTGAATAATATAGATATATTGAAGGGGAAGCTTCAGAAACGCATGAGAGGAAGACAGATGGAATGGTATATTAATGTGATGAGATGAAGTAGGCTGACAAAGAGTTCATACATTAAACACTGACACAGACCAGCTGGACAAAGTAAACTGCTTCACTTTTTGACATCCTGCATAGAAAATACCATTAAAGGGGCCAAAACAGCGGCAAGAATTTGCGTCATTCCTAAATATCCCTGTAAATACCGACATGCACATCGGGCCTTTGTGTAAATGCTGACACACTCCTGGAGAGAATCCAACAGTGGTTATTGCTAAAGGTGTGCTTGAAAGCATTGTGGAGTGCGGAGAATCCCAGAAGACTGAGTGCAGGCACTGTGTTATACAGACAGTATCCACAAGGGGCAGATTGCTGAATCTGTCAGTCTCATACCGACAGCACAGAACAAGGGAGATTGCTGAAGAAGGACCTTTCGCTCTGAAGAGGAATCATACACACTCAAAACATTAACTCTGTTTCTCTCACCACAGATACTGCCAGATGTGCTGAGCTTTTCCACCATTTCCCGTTCTTATTTGAGATTGCTAAAGCTGTGTGGTTAGCGCTGTGATGAAAATAGTACTCCGAATAAGTGTGATTAATGTCAGGCTAATGTTGCATTATCACGTCTGATTGCAGAACCTGAGCCACACAAATTAAGGTTGATGTTGCTCTGCTGTACAAAGGTAACACTGTACTATTGGAAGGGAAGCCTTTCCAATGAGGCAGCAATCATAGTCTCCAGTCTGGTCTGGTGAAAGTAAGACATTCGGTCTTTCAAATAAAAGCAAGGGAGATGTCCTCGCCTGTGTCCTGGCCAATGTATATACCCTTGCAATCAACTTCACAGAAAAAGATAACCTGATAATTATCACATTGATCTTTGCGTGAGCTTGCGGTGAGCAAGTTGGTAGATGATCATTCTAAATTATAACAGTGATGCAAGTTCAATGTCTTCAATGTCTGTAAGTTATTTCGAGACATCTGTTGGTTGCGAAAAGCACTATCGAAATGGTTGCATTTGCTTTAATTCTTTCAGGATTTCAGTGGGAGCAAAGGTCATTTGCTCTTCATAAAGTTTAGAAAGAAGATATCATTATTTGTGAGATATCTCTACATCTTTCAATATGTAGTCCTACATTGATATTGAGGAAATCCACATAAAGCTGATGGTTAGAGGCTTAAGTGGAATTTTGTGTTCTAACAATAGCTGTAACGGTATGAATGGGAGTTTCTGCACCCTTCTCTTCAGAAGTACTCACCTTTATTCCAGGGTTTGGTGGATTTATCCACTTTGGCGTACGGATCTGTCGGGTCAACTGCTGAACGTGAGGAAATGAAAGAGAAAAAAATGTGTTTTAAGAGCAAGGTTTTATACTTCAGAAAATAGTTCTGGGAAACATTATACAGCAAAAATTGTAAGTTTTGCTTTTCATTGTATTCAGATTTGATGAGAGACGGTATCGCTTGTCGCGTTTGTTAAGTTTCTCAATATCATTTTCTTTCTCTGTCATGGGATCACGCTGTGGGAGCATTTTCAAGGACTGTGTATTGAGCATGCTTTTACGTGGGGTTCCTCCCTCTCAGTTACAGCTCTGGTAAACACAAAGACCTGCAGACACATCAACTCTGGTTAAGACGGCTTTACTTCCAAGCTTGGTCAACGTACAAAGGAGAGTGATTTGGATAAATGACAAAACCACCCTACTTTACACTGGTTCAGGTGCACCGATTATACAATTTTCCAAAAATCATAGCCCACCCCAGTTGGGCTTGATCCAATCCTCGGAGCTGTCAATTTTACCTTGGCCAAAAAAGTTTACTTTAGGCAGTATGATCACTGTGATTAGCTCATGATTTAACCGCATCCTGCCACTCGTTTTTACAAGACTCTTTGTCCGTTATGTCTTGTTTTCCTCTCATTCCCATGTTAATTATCTCAGCCAGTTCCTGCCCACCTCATTGTTCGTCTGGGTGCAGGATGTTGAAGTTGGTTCCTCTTTGTACCGTGGATTGCCAGAAACAGGATGTTGGGACCACTGATAAAAACTGCTTTCTCAACTAACTATGTTATTGCTGTCCATACTTTACTGCCTGATTGTGTTGTGTTTGTCATGAAAACATGAGCAAGTTAGCTAGCTTAAATCCCATCATGCATTGTGGCCACTACTTTTAGCAAGAGTTTAAATGCTTGTTACTGCTATGTTCTAAAAATACATGTTTAATGGTTAATAATGATTACTGGGTATACTTTCTATGATTAGTCTCAATTCTTAATAAACTAACTTTTGTAGAACTATTCTCGTGTTATCCTAGCTATCCGGTTTTAAGGGGTCTCATCTCAGGACACCCCGGTTCACATGTGACTAGCAAAGACTGATTCCTTTATTCAGACATTGCTCGGGGCAAGTAAAAGATCAACCACATTTCTGTGGGTCTGGAGCCAAATGCAGCCGGATCCTATCCAGAGAGCAGATTTTCTTCTTTTAAGAACATCAGGGCAGCAGATTGATTTCTATGAACATTTGTGATAGTTCCATGGACACCACCAGTGAATCTCGATTTTTTTTTTCATTTGTAGAACTTTTTGTTTTAATTTAAATGCTACCAGTTGCCTTGGTGAGATTTCAGCCAATGTCCTGAGACCATTAGCTGAGGCATCTGGGCTACTAGCCCAGTAATAATGTCTTTCTGCCACCATATCCCTTAGTAACATTACCAACTAAGAAATATTTTAGGATCCATGTATTATAGATATGTCTATATCAATGCACAAGTATTATTCATACATACCTGTTTTTTCATTTTTTTTCAATGTTTTGACCTGAGCATATACAATTTGTGCACCATCTACAGGATGAAGAAAGAAACAAACCCATTGTTTCATCGAAATTCAACCTAAACATTGAGAGAATTATGAAACATATGGAGCTGGGGGAGGGTGTGTGTGTGTGTCAGTTGCAATGTTATTTTGATGGGCTGAAATGAAATAGAACTGGCAGCAGTTTGATGAACGGCATCAGTATGGACATCGACTAGATGGGCCGAATGGTCTTTTCCTGTTTTGGATACGTTTTATAAAGAAGTAGCATTAAACTGGTTTTAAAATAGGGCAAGAATATCCATAGCATTTTAATAGGAGACACTGCACAGTCAACATTACTCACCATAGTAACACACCGGAATTTGTTTGTTAGTGACTTGGTTCATCTCATTGTTCAATAAGTCAGTGACCGTTTGGATGAAATATGCATCAAAAATAGAAGCAGGATGAGATCACCCATCCGCCATTCATGATGATCATGGCTGTTGCAATATGCTGATCCTGTCTTCCTTCCATATCCTTTAATGCCTTGTGCCCCAATCTAATTCATTCTTGAAATTACACAACGTTTTGACCTTAACTACATTTTATGGTAGTGAATTCCACATATTCACCACTCTCTACGTGAAGAAATTTCTCCTCACATCAATTCTAAAGGGTTTGGCCCTTATCCTCAAACTATTACCCCAAATCTGTACTCCACTGTCATCGGAAACATCCTTTCCAAATCTATGAGCAGGGGGCAGGGTGCAAAAGACACCACTGAACCACATGCATTGAAACATAGTTCACTGCACACTGACAGTGCAGGCCCCTGACTCTAGCCCCACATACAGAGACAATATGCAAAATACAGACAATTCCAACCTATGTGAATCTTTTACTAACTGTGGGATTTCTTTGTTTCTTTTGCATGCTTCCGGGAATATAGAACGTAGTATTCGGTTTGAATCCCTGCCCTAACCTTACATGCTCACTCAAGAGTAGTGGAAACATTGCCTGACCGAGTAGACGTAACTCTATTGGTATTTGTAACCTAGATTCACATGCTTACATTGGAAAGTAGCAGAGCAGAGTCAAAGGAAAATATCTCTGGCATCAGATCAGGAGGAGCAAAATATAATGAAAATATTCATTGGAAACCATGCTTCCTAACAAAAGATAGATATTAGTGTTTAGTATAACAGAGAGCTTCCCAACATTTTAGAACAGGTCATGTTCACATGGCATCACCCCTAAGTGGAAAATGCAAAAACAATTAGGATACTGTGGTTCAAAATATATGCCAACTATATATATAAAAAAACTATCCCCAACACCAGGAAATTTCCATACCACTGTGCTTTTTTTCCTTGTTTAGTATTCATTGTTCTACTGAAATCCTTTTACGCACTTCCCTAGCTTACATGTGTTTTACCTAACTGTCTTTTCTTGCCTTCTCACAGCTTTATTACTGGCCATTTCTTTTCAAGGTGAAGACAAGGCAAACCACTCTAAACTTGACTTTTTTCACACACCTCCCATTTCCACCAGTGATTCTTTATAACCTGGCCTCTTTAAACCTTCACAACCCAGAATTCCCATTATGATTGTTGATTTATATTTCGAAGCTACATTTTGATCCATTCCAGGGTCGATTCCTCGTAAACCCGAAATGAGAAACCTCAACAAATATATTTTATCCCTTCATGGGATATGGGCATCACTGGTAAGGCCAGCATGTTAGGACAATCCATGTGGCTATTAACTGACTGGCGTGTGCAGCCACTACAGAGAACGGTGGACAGTCAACTACATTGCCTTGAGAGTGAAATTACACGTAGAGTAAGTTTGGCAGGTGCCTTCCCTAAAAGGGATTAGCGAACCAGTGGCTTTTTTGTAGTTGTCATTATTACTAAAACTTGCTTTATATTCCTGATTTTCTTTTTAACTCCAATTCAAGAGCTTCCACTGTGGCATTTAAACAATGTCCCAAGAGAATTATCCTGAGCTGATGGATTACTTGTCCAGTGACATCACCTCTATGCCACCACCACTCTGTAATTGCCAATACTCCAACCAAGCAAATGACGGAAACAAGAGAATTGGGGTTGGCATGAAGAATATGAGGCGGGCGCCTATTGAAAAATAATAGGGATTATAGTTAACAGTTGATTGCTGAGTCTGGAGCTGAAAAGGTTAGTTATCAGCTAATAGCGACCATCTTGAGACATTATAGTTAATGATCATTAACTGAGGATAGCTGATTCAAAATAAATACAAGGGTAACCAAATTTTGGGGAGAAAAAGATATTTGCAAGGCTTGGAATGTGAACGTCTTTGTCATCAACGATTGTTGCTGTGGCGGCTACAAAATGTCAAAAGTAATATATTTTCCAAAGCGCAGAGGCATGTGTTGCATGGATAGGGTGCTATCAGGAGAATGGCATTAAAATGGATAGCTCCAATACAGGTAATGAGCCCAAGGACTGTCCATGTACGTTTAGCTTTGCCCTAACCGATCAAAATGCAAACATTGTTTATATGTTCTGGAGCGAGATGAATATACCTCACAAACCTCTTCAGTTGAAGTTACCCTGTGATATCTTATACTATCTGTCAAACGAGGCTTGATGACCTTCAATGGACATCAGAGTGTTTCCGCACTTGTTCATAAAATGAAGTGGTCATTGATCTGTTAGCAGCATGTTTGCAAGGTATAATGATCTGAATACTAAAACATTGTATCATCTGAAGAGTTTTCATATTGTTCTTCATGAGGCTCCAAGAGAAAATCCAGATGTGTACATAATTATTGCATATTTCAGTCCAGTATTCACGGTCACGTACCTTCACTTGTACTTCCATCCAATATCGTCACGTCTCTACAGGCATCTGGGGGAACATCTGCAGTGGAGAATTAAAAAGGAAAGACTGTCTATCTAGTACTCGCCCAACACGGGAACGCAGAATTTTGAAAAAGAAAAGAAAGAATACCTTTGATAAATTGATATACTGAGTTAGTTTGGTGAGAAGTGAATGGAAATGACAGGATATCACAACCTGATTTATCTCCGTCTATTTCCCGTGCTAATCATATTATTTAATGTTAATATATTCAGTTAGAATTCACCGCCATCCTATCAACTATTGTAAGGACATGTGAGCAGCATAGGACATTCACAGGACAGAGATAAGGACGGGATTCTCCGACCCCCTGCCGGGTCGGAGAATGCCCGGGGGCAGCGCGAATCCCGCCCTGCCACCCCGACGCCGGCCTCCCTATTCTCCGGCGGCATTTTTCGGGCGGGGGCGGGATTCCCGCCACGCCAGTTGGTGGCCGTTGGCAGCGGCCCTCCAGACGATTCTCCAGGCCCCAATGGGCCGAGCGGCTGTCCATTTTTGGCCAGTCCCGCCGGCGTGAATCACTCAACTCACATACCTGGCAGGTAAATCAGTGGGGGCGGCCCTCAGGGCCCATGGCCGGCGGGGAGAACAGAGCCCCCCACGCATGCGCCAAAATATGCCGGCCGGTCTGCACATGTGTGGAACCACGCCGGTCCTCCTGCGCATGCGCTAACTCACACCATCCCTCTGCCGTATGCGCAAACTCGAGTCATCCCTTCACCGCCAGCTGGAGCAGCGCCAACCCCTCCGGCGTCCACCAAGCCCCCGAAAGTGTAGAGAATTCCGCACTTTCCAGGGCTCTTGACGCCAGAGTGGTTGGCGCCGGTTTTCCCACCGACTAAGTCCCCAGAAGGGAGAATCGCGGCCAAAGTGTCAGATGACTGCATTGATTAGTAATCACTTATGTGGAATGAACAATGTTTTAGTAAATGGAAGAACAAGTTGGTCTCAGCAAGTTGTGGTCTGCTATTATCTCCATAAGTAACTCAGAACCTTGTGTCTAACGCCATTATTATGGGACAGTATTCAGACCGCACGCACACACACAAATATTTGCACATGAAATGGATCTCCCTGTCAACTGATACTGGGCTCAAGTGAGGTCGGGATTTTTTTGGCTCACAGGATGTCGTCGTCCCTGGCGAGGCTAGCATTTATTGCCAGTCGCGAATCATGATT
The DNA here is from genome assembly GCF_902713615.1 of Scyliorhinus canicula. Classification (NCBI taxonomy): domain Eukaryota; kingdom Metazoa; phylum Chordata; class Chondrichthyes; order Carcharhiniformes; family Scyliorhinidae; genus Scyliorhinus; species Scyliorhinus canicula. The sequence continues at coordinate 71,426,915 of NC_052157.1, forward strand.
AAGAACGTGGTGGTGAGCCAACGTCCTGACTTGCTGCAAGCCAAGGTGTGTAAATAGACCCATAGTGCTGTTAGGAAGGGAATTCCAGGATCTTGACCCAGTGACAGTGAAAGAACGGCAGTATATTTCTAGGTCAGGATGGTGAGTGAGTTTGAGGGCTACTTGCAGGTGGTGGTCTTACCCTGCGCTTTTATGTGGTTTGGAAGGTGCTGTCAAAGAAGGCTTGATGAGAAGCTACAATGAACCTTGTAGGTCACTGTGCATCGAAGTTGGAGGGAATTAATGATTCTGGATGGCGGAGTCAATCAAGTGGGCTGACTTTTTCCTGGAGGGTGTCGAGCTTCTTGAGTATTATTAGAGTTGCAATCATCCAGTATTGAATCACAACCCTGACTTGTGCCTTTGACAATTGGAAATCCCACTCCAATAGGGTAACTTTCATCATTCCTGGATCGCAAAGCAGCTGATGGAAGGTGACCATTATTTTGTGACTCAAACAATTCCAAAGATGTTTTAATTCATTTTTAGGGGATGTGGCTAAGCAGCCTAGGCTTGCATTTGTTGCACATCCCTAATTGGCCTGAGAAGGTGGTGGTGAGCTTCCTTCAAGAACCACTGCAGTCCATGTGGTGTTGGTGCACCCATGGTGCTGTTATGGAGATAGTTCCAGGATATTGACCCAGCTACAGAGCTTGGATGGTGTTATATTTAAAAGTCAGGATGGTGAGTGACTTTGAGGTGATGATGTTCCCAAGTACCGTTTGCCCTTGGCCTTCTAGATGGTAGTGATCATGTGTTTGGAAGGTGCAGACTAAGGAATCTTGGTGAGTTTCTGCAGTGCATCTTGTGGATAGTACATACTGCTGCTATTGTGCATCAGTGGCAGATTGAGTGAATGTTTGTAGAATGAGTGCCAAACAAGAGGGGCTGCTTTGTCCTAGATTGTGTCGAGATTTGTGAGTGTTGTTGGAGATGCACTTATCCAGGCAGGTTGAGATTATTCAATAACCCTGCTTACTTGTGCCCTGTAGGTCCTGGACAGGCTTGTGGAGTAGGAGGTGAATTATTCGCTGCAGGATTCCTAGCTTCTGACCTGCTCTTGTAGCCGTCGTATGTATAGGCTTAGTCCAGTTCAGTTCCTCATCAATGAAAGCCCCCAGAATGTTGATATTGGAGGATTCAGTGATGGCTATTCAATTGAATGTCAAGGAGCGATGGATTGATTTTCTCTTATTGGAGATGGTCATTGCCTGTCAGTTGTCATAGAGTCTTCGGGGTTCACAGCACAGAAAAGGTCCTTCAGCCCATCACGTCTGCGCCAGTCAAAAACAACTACGTAAGCATTCTAATCCCATTTTCCAGCACTTGGTCATGGACTTGCATGCCATTGCATCACAAGTGCACACCTAAATATTTCTTAAATGTCATGAGGGTCTCTGACTCCACCAAAACCGTTTTCCTCACAGCCCTCTCTCCACCTCGTGTCTCTTACTTAAATCTATGCTTCCTGGTCATTGATCACTCCAGCAAGGGGAAAAGGTTATTCGTGTCCACTCTATTTCCCTCATGATTTTATACATCTCAATCATGCCACAGCCACCTCCCCCATCTCCTCTGATCCAAGGAAAACAACCTCAATCTATCCAATCTCTGTTCATAACGAAAAGTCTCCAGCTCTGGCAACATCCTGGTAAATCTCCTCTGCACCCTTTCCAAGTGCTATCACATCCCTCCTATAATTTGGATTCTAGAACTACATACAATACACTTGTTTTGGCTGACCAACTTTTCATAGTTCCAGCATAGCCTGCCTGCTCATAAATTCTATGCCTTTGCTAATAAAGACAAGTATACCATATGTATTATTAACCAATGTATCCACCTGCCCTGCCACCTTAAGGGACCGGTGAACATACACACACCAAATTCTTGCTGCTTCTCAGAGTCCTGCCGCTCATCGTGTATTCCGTTTCAATGTTTGTCCTGCCCAAGTGCATCACCTTACACTTATCTAGATTGAATTCTAGTTGCCACTGATCAGTCCATCTGATCAGCCTGTCTATATCCTTCTGTAATCTAAAACGATGTTACTCACTATCTACCAGCTCACCAATTTTCATTTCATGTGCAAATTTACTGACCAAACCTCTTACATTTATATCTAAATCATTCATGTAAACCACAAATAGCAAGGGCCCGAACACTGATTCCTGTGGGACCCCACAGGACATAGACTTCCAGTCAGAAAAACACAATCACCTCTACTTCCTCTCAGCCAATTCTGGGTCCAATTTGCCAAATTGTCCTTGGATTCCATTGGCTCATTTTGAACTTTTGCTATCAGTCTCCCAAATGGGACCTGCGTGGTGCGAATGTTACTTGCCAATTGTCAGCCCAAGCCTGGATATTCGTCAGGTATGGTTGCATTTGCACATAGATTGTTTCAGTGTCTGAGGAGTTGTGAATGATGCTGCACATTTTGCAATCATCAGTGGACATTCCCACATCCGACCTATTGTTGGCAGGAAGGTCATTGATGTAGCAGTTGAAGATGATTGAGCCTACTCAGTACCCGGGGAAACTCCTGCAGTTATGTCCCGGGATGGAGATGACTGACCTCCAACAATTACATCCATCTTCCTTTGTGCTAGCTAGGTAAGATAAGTTGCTTTCCACAGAATTTCAAATCTCTGGCCTGCTCTTGGAACCGAAGTAGTATAGTTCGTCCAATTTAATTTTGAATCAATGGTAGCCCCAGGATGTTGACAGTGGGAAATTCCATTATGGCAATGCCATTGGATATCTGGAGAAAAGTTGGCCAGTAAGGACAGGGGTGATGGGTGAACTGTTCTTGGTGTGAATAAGAACATGAAAAGCAGTATTTGGTCCGACCTCAATGTATGTAGGATGTGGAGACCAGGAAGGATACCCGTGGATTTTGGATTTGGATTTTGATTTATTGCCATGTGTACCGAGGTACAGTGACAAGTATTTTTCTGCATACAGTCTGGACAGATTGTTCCATACATGAAAAAACATAAGACATACATAAATACATAATGTAAACACATAGACACATGTACCGGGTGAGGGAGTGTACTACAACTCAGTAGAGGAGCTATGTGAAGAGATCAGTTCAGTCCATAAGAGAGTCGTTTAGAAGTCTGGTTACAGTGGGGAAGAAGCTGTTTTTGAGCCTGTCAGTGCGTGTTCTCAGACTTTTATATCTCCTGCCCGATGGAAGAAGTTGGAAGAGAGAATAACCCAGGTGGGAGGGGTCTTTGATTATGCTGCCCACTTTCCCAAGGCAGCGGGAGGTGTAGACAGAGTCAATGGATAGGAGGCAGTTTTGCGTGATGGACTGGGCTGTGCCATGACTCTCTGTAGTTTCTTATGGTCTTGGGCTGAGCAGTTGCCATACCAAACTGTGATGCAGCCAGATTGGATACTTTCTATGGTATGGTGCATTTGTAAAAACTTGGTAAGAGTCAATGTGGACATGCCAAATTTCCTTAGTTTCCTGAGGAGGTATAGGCGCTGTTGTGCTTTCTTGGTCAGAGCGTCAATGTGGGTGGACCAGGACATATTGTTGGTGATGTGCACACCTAGAAATGTGAAGCTGTCAACCACCACCACCTCGGCACCATTGATGCATACAGGGATGTGTACGATACTTCCCTTCCTGAAGTCGTTAGTTTTGCTGACGTTGAGGAAGAGATTGTAGTCCTTACACCATGCTACTAGGTTCTCTTTCTCCCTCCTGTATTCTGACTCATTGTTGTTCAAGGTCCCATCCACTACGGTCGCATGATCAGCAGCTTTACAGGTGGAGTTACAGCCAAATTTTGCCACACAGTTGTGTGTGTGTATAGGGAGTATAGTAGAGGGCTAAGTATGCAGCCTTGTGGGCCCAAGTATTGAGGACTATCGTGGAGGAGGTGTTGTTGCTTATCCTTACTGACTGTGGTATATGGGTCAGGAAATCGAGGATCCAGTTGCAGAGAGAGGAACCAAGTCCTAGGTTTTGGAGTTTTGATATGAGCTTGTTTAGGATTATGATGTTGAAGGCGGAGCTATAGTCAATAAATAGGAGTCTGATGTAGGAGTCCTTGTTGTTGAGATGCTCCAGGGATGAGTGTAGGGCTAGGGAGATGGTGTCTGCTGTGAACCTGTCATGGTGGTATGCGAATTGCAGTGGATCAAGCCATTCTGGGAGTATGGAATTGATGATCTAATGACCAGCCTCTTGAAGCACTTCATAATGATAGATGTCAAGGTCACCAGATGGTAGTCATTGAGGTACATTGCCTGGTTCTTCTTTGGCACTGGTATAATGGTGGTCTTCTTGAAGCAGGTGGGAACTTTGCAACGGAGTAGGGAGAGGTTGAAGATGTCCGCGAATGCACCCGCCATTTGATCTGTGCAGGATCTGAGTGCACGAACCTTGGGCACGATTCTCCAACACCCCGCCGGGTCAGAGAATCCCCAGGGTGGCGGCACAAATCCTGCCCCGCCACGCCGACGTCAGCTGCTGTATTCTCTGGCACTGTTTTTGGGCGGGGGGGGATTCTCCGGTCCGCACTGGGCTGAACGGCCGTCCATTTTTGGCCAGTCCCACCGGCATGAATCACTCAACTCACGCACCGGTGGGACCTGGCAGGGAGTATCATGGGCGATCCTCGGGGGGGGGGGGGGGGGGGGGGCGCGGGGCAATACGACCCCGAGGGAGGCCCCCACGGTGTCCTGGCCAGCGATCGGGACCCACCGATCTGTGAGCGGGCTTGTTCCGTGGGGGCACTTCTTTCTACCGCACCGGCCTATGTCGGGCTCAGCCATGGCCAGCGCGGAGACGAGAACCCCTCGCGCATGCGCCAAAATACGCCGGCCGGTCTGCGCATACGCGAGATTGCACTGGCCCTTTGGCACATCTTCAAACTCGCGCTGTCCCTTTGCCACCAGCTGGAGCAGCGGCAACCCCTCCAGCATCCACCTAGCCCCCGAAAATGTGGGGAATTCCGCACTTTAGGGGCTGTTGATGCCAGAGCGGTAGGCGCTGGTTTTCCTGCCGGCGTGGGGACTTAGTCCCCAGAAGGGAGAAACCTGGCCGATTCTGTCAGGACCCATTGCTTTCCAAGGGTTCACTTTCAAGAGGGCCGATGTGACTTTGGAAGCTGCGATGGCAGGTATGGGTGTGTCTGAGGCTGCTGCAACAGTCGACAGCGGTTTGATGGTTTCCAGCTCAAATTCAGCATAGAATGCATTGAGTCCATTGGGGAGGGGTGCGCTGCTGCCGGAGATTCTACTCTGCTTTGCTTTGTAGCCTGTTATGTTGTTTAAGCCATGCCATAACTGACGAGAGTCTGTGTCATTAGTCTGTAACTCTAGTTTAGTCTGCTATTGTCTCTTGCATCCCTGATGGCTTTGTTAAATTCATAACTGGATTTCTTATATAGGTCAGGGTAAAATGTTGTGAATGCCTCAGAAACAAAAGAGAAAATGCTGGAAAATCTCAGCAGGTCTGGCAGCATCTGTAGGGAGAGAAAATAGCTAGAATTTCGAGTCCGGTGACTCTTTGTCAAAGCTAACAGACAGAAAAAGTGGAAAATATTTATACTGTGGACTGAGAATGAAAGATGAGCCGTAGCCACAGAAACCCAAGGAAACCGGGTGCTAATGGCCACAGAAACCAAGGGGAAAGAGTGCTAATAGCAGTCCCCAAAGAGAACAAAAGATGTGAAAGGCCAAATAACAGAGAAACTAATATCAGAGGATGAACAAAGAACAAAGAACAAAGAAAAGTACAGCACAGGAACAGGCCCTTCGGCCCTCCAAGCCCGTGCCGACCATGCTGTCCAAATAAACTAAAATCTTCTACACTTCCTGGTCCATATCCTTCTATTCCCATCCTATTCATGTGTTTATCAAGATGCCCCTAAAATGTCACTTTGTCCCTGCTTCCACCACCTCCTCCGGCAGCGAGTTCCAGGCACCCACTACCCTCTGTGCAAAAACTTGCCTCGTACATCTACTCTAAATCTTGCTCTTCGCACCTGAAACCTATACCCCCTAGTAATTGACCCCGCTACCCTGGGGGAAAGCCTCTGACGATCCACTCTGTCTATGTCCCTCATCATTTTGTAGACCTCTATCAGGTGGCCCCTCAACCTCCGTCATTCCAGTGAGATCAAACCGAGTTTATTCAACCGCTCCTCATAGCAAATGCCCTCCATACCAGGCAACATCCTGGTAAATCTCTTCTGCACCCTCTCTAAATCCTCCATATCCTTCTGGCAGTGTGGTGACCATAATTGAACACTATACTCCAAATGTGGCTGAACTATGGTTCTATACAGCTGCAACATGACTTGCCAATTCTTATACTCAATGCCCCGACCAATGAAGGCAAGCATGCCGTATTCCTTCTTGACTACGTTCTCCACCTGTGTTGCCCCTTTCAGTGACCTGTGGACCTGTACACCTAGACCTTTTTGACTTTCAATACTCTTTAGAGTTCTCCCATTCACTGTATATTCCGGCCTGCATTAGACCGTCCAAAATGCATTACCTCACGTTTGTCTGGATTAAACTCCATCTGCCATCTCTCCGCCCATGTCCCCAAACGATCTAAATCCTGCTCTATCCTCTGACAGTCCTCATTGCTATCCGCAATTCCACCAACCTTTGTGTCATCTGCAAACTTACTAATCAGACCAGTTGCATTTTCCCCCAAATCATTTATATGTACTACAAACAGCGAAGGTCCCAGCACTGATCCCTGCGGAACACCATTAGTCACAGCCCTCCAATTAGAAAAGCACCCTTCTGTTGCTACTCTCTGCCTTCTATGACCTAGCCAGTTCTGTATCCACCTTGCCAGCTCACCCCTGATCCCGTGTGACTTCACCTTTTGTACCAGTCTACCATGAGGGACCTTGTCAAAGGTCTTACTGAAATCCATATAGACAACATCCACTGTCCTACCTGCATCAATCATCTTTGTGACCTCTTCGAAAAACTCTATCAAGTTAGTGAGAGCATGACTTCCCCTTCACAAAACCATGCTGCCTCTTTGTAATACGTCCATTTGTTTCCAAATGGGAGTAGATCCTGTCTCAAAGAATTCTCTCCAGTAATTTCCCCACCACTGGCGTAAGGCTCACTGACCTGTAGTTCCGTGGATTATCCTTGCTACCCTTCTTAAACAAAGGAACAACATTGGCTCTTCTCCAGTCCTCCGGGACATCACCTGAAGACAGTGAGGATCCAAAGATTTTTGTCAAGGCCTCAGCAATTTCCTCTCTAGCCTCCTTCAGTATTCTGGGGTAGATCCCATCAGGCTCTGGGGACTTACCTACCTTAATATTTTTCAAGACGCCCAACGCCTCGTCTTTTTGGATCTCAATGTGACCCAGGCTATCTATGCACCCTTCTCCAGACTCAACATCCACCAATTCCTTCTCTTTGGTGAATACTGATGCAAAGTATTCATTCAGTACCTCGCCCATTTCCTCTGGCTCCACACATAGATTCCCTTGCTTATCTTTCAGTGGGCCAACCGTTTCCCTGGCTACCCTCATGCTTTTTATGTACGTGTAAAAAGGCTTGGGATATTCCTTAACCCTATTGCCAATGGCTTTTCGTGACCCCTTCTAGCCCTCCTGACTCCTTGCTAAAGTTCCTTCCTACGTTCCTTATATTCCACACAGGCTTCGTCTGTTCCCAGTCTTCTAGCCCTGACAAAAGCCTCCTTTTTCTTTTTGACAAGGGCAACAGCATCTCTCGTTATCCAAGGTTCCTGAAATTTGCCGTATTTATCCTTCTTCCTCACAGGAACATGCCAGTCCTGAATTCCTTTCAACTGACATTTGAAAGCCTCCCACATGTCAGATGTTGGTTTACCCTCAAACATCCGCCCCAATCTAGGTTCTTCAGTGTCCACCTAATACTGTTATAATTAGCCTTCCCCCAATTTGGCATATTCACCCTAGAACCACTCTTATCCTTGTCCACCAGCACTTTAAAATTTACTGAATTGTGGTCACTGTTCCCGAAATGCTCCCCTACTGAAACTTATACCACCTGGCCGGGCTCATTCCCCAATACCAGGTCCATAACAGCCCCTTCCCGAGTTGGACTGTCTACATATTGTCTTAAGAAGCCCTCCTGGATGCTCCTTACAAACACTGCCCCGTCTAAGACCCTAGCACTAAGTGAGTCCCAGTCAATATTGGGGAAGTTGAAGTCTCCCATCACAACAACCCTGCTGTTTTTACTCTTTTTCAAAATCTGTCTACCTATCTGCTCCTCTATCTCCCGCTGTAGATGTGGGGGAGGGGAAGGGGGAAGCAAATAGGAGAAAGGTTACGGAGAGGTGGATAAGATTGGGGGTGGGTGTTAAATATATATTAAGAAAGAAAGAAATGGTAAATGTCAGTTAAAATGAAATGGGATGAAAACAAATGAGTCGAGGTGGTAGAGCTGATCATCTGAAGTTGTTGAATTCAATGTTGAGACCAAAAGGCTGTGGCGTGCCTAACCGGAAGATGAGATGTTGTTCCTCCAGTTTGCGTTGAGCTTCACTGGAACATCGCAGCAGGCCAAGAACAGACATGTGGGCATGGGAACAGGGTCTTTTGTTCAAATGGCAAGCAACAGTAAGGTCAGGGTCCTGAATGCGCACAGACTGAAGATGCTCAGCAAAGTGATCACCCAGTCTGCGTTTGGTCTCTCCGATATAGAGGAGAACACATTGGGAGCAGCGAATGAAATAGACCAGATTGGAAGAGATGCAAGTGAAACGCTGCTTAACCTGGAGTGAGTGTTTTGGGCCTGGGATGTTAAGCATGGAAGAGGTAAAGGGGCAGGTGTTACACCTTCTGCAATTACATGGGAAGGTGCCATGGGTGATGGGAGAGGTACTGGGAGAGGTGAAGGAGTGGATTAGATTATCTCGGAGGGAACGGTCTCTGCGGAATGCTGACAGAGGGAGTGAAGGGAAGATGTGTTTGGTGGTGGCATCACGCTGGAGTTGGCGAAAATGGCGGAGGATTACTCTTTGCATACGGGCGCTGGTGGGATGAAATGTGAGAACGAGGGGGACTTGTTCTGGGAGGAGGCGAGAGTAGTGGAGCGGGAGATGGACCGCACACTGAAATGAAATGAAAATTACTTAATCTCACAAGTAGGCTTCAAATGAAGTTACTGTGAAAAGCCCCTAGTCGCCACATTCCAGCGCCTGTTCGGGGAGGCTGGTACAAGAATTGAACCGTGCTGCTGGCCTGCCTTGCTCTGCTTTAAAAGTCAGCTCTTTAGCCCTGTGCTAAACTAGCCCCAACAGGGCCCTGTCAACAACTGTAGTTGGGAAGTCACGGTTGAGCAAAAGGGAACACATTTTCGAAGCACCATTTTGGAAAGTGGCATCGTGAATGCCTCAGACCTGGCCTTGAGTAGGGAGTGAATGTCCCGATTAAACCTTCGTTTCTGGTTGGGGAATGTATGTACTATTGTTCAATTCAATTAGCCAAACAACTGAGCATTCAAAGGTTAGCGAAACAACCAGCACTGATATGCAGCTAGCTCATTAGGAGCAGCCGGTAGAACATTAATTGGCCATCTTATGACGTTGAACCTGCACTACCATTTCATATGTAATAGAATTATATCTTTATTATTCGTCCTTTAATTGTTTGATTTTCATCCTTTCTGATATAAAATGTATTCCAATGGTTCCAATATGTTTCTCACCGATTTAACTGATTCAAATGGCTCGACTCTTGATGAGGACCTGCATACAAGATACCCAGATTTCATCAAATATTGGCAGGTCCTCGAGACATTTGTTTTAACTCTGAACAACATTATGCAGCTGCCGATGCTTTAAGAACTACCAATTATAAAATGGTATGTACTGAATGGGAATGAATTAAACATTACTCATTCATTTTCCTGACCTGCTCTCATAGTACGTGAATGACTGTTTTGTAGAATTTGTAGGGGCACACCGAATTATTTAACTTATTCAGAAGTTCCACCAGGTGGTCAACGATAACCGCTTTAGGATCCCAATTGTTGATAGCCCAAAGGTTCCCTCTCTTCTTTGCAATTGCAGACTCAAATAATAGTATCCAGCAGAATGAAGCCATTACCCCCCATGACGGCTCTGCTGGCTCTCTCCCAGATAGGTGATTTAAATAGAGAAAGAATCACAGGGCTAAATCGTTGGCTTTGAAAGTAAACCAAGGCAGGTACGGTTCAATTCCTGTACCAACCTCCCCGAACAAGCCACTAGTGACTTCACAGTAACTTCATTTGAAGCCTACTTGTGACAATAAGCAAATTTCATTTCAAATAAGCAGATAGACAGCTGATAAGATATCGCTGACGATGACTATTTACCACATACCTTCAGACTGGCTTTTATGTGAATGGTTTAATTTAAGGGCGTCATCGTTCAACGATTCTGTTGAATAACAAAATTTGAATAATATTACCAAGTGAGATAAAAGAACAAGAAGTGAGAGATCGTCACCGCATGTTGCTATTGGTTGACGTTAATATTTATTAACCTCTGATCGGTTAGAGATTAATTTCGCTTCCTTTAACTGCTTACAGTACATGTCACAATAAATTTAATGCGAACGTGTTGAGCATTTGTACCTAATCTCACAATGCTATTTCAGTCGAATCTCTGAAATCTAATTTTCTGGCAAATCGATTTCTCGCACCGTGTGGAACAAACAGAATATTTGTACTTTGAAGTATAAATTTAACGAACCTCTTTTCTTCTTGCGAATGTAGAATGCTGCCACCAGAGATATTGCCACCACCCCAGCAGAGGTTCCGATTGTTGCTCCCGCAATGAGACCCACATTCACTCCTTAGAAGAAATAGAAAGGTCCATTTCGTCAAACTAACAAAGTGCTCGATGAATGGAGAGCTATTGAATAAATGAATGTATCTGCACAATTGTCAGTTACTTGACATGGCCTAATCAAGGAAGTGCCCTCGACTTCTGTAGGGCATCTTCAGTTTGTGTGGGAACTACTGGATACCAGATGGGCAATCCAGTTCATATTCCTTCCCATTCGGGAACAATATTATCAGGATGAAAAGTGGTGGGTTCGGCGCCACGGCCCGATCTCTCAATGTTTCACTGTGTCCACTGAAATAACATCAGGCAGCGCGGGCAAAATGATTGGAAGCGGGTATCGGAGGCATTCGCTGGTTTGAGTATTCCAGATATTCCGCGGGAAAGAAACGCTCAAACGCTCATACGTATTTAGAACTAAACATGGGTTGTGGGACTGTCACTACATTTTGACGGACTCTTTGACGAACACATTCAAATTACTGTGGACCCGCCACCGTTAGTTTCCAAATGACAAGGTCTAGAGACTTGGAATGAACCTTTAGCAAGGAAACTTTCATCTTTTGAACCAAATGGAAACTAATTAAACGGAACGAATTTGAAAAAAAACCTAATCCCACCTCAGCTGTATCCCTGTAGGTATTTCCCTAAAGGTTATCAGGGTCTTTCTAACCCCCCCCCCCCCCTTCCCCCTCCCTCTCCCCCTCCCACGACCCTTCCTTCCCCGCCCCCTTTCTGCCCTCCTCTCCCTCCCTCCCCATCTCCCCTCCTACCTCCCCTCGCCCCCCCCCCCCCCACCACCTCCCCTCGCCCGTCCTCCCTCCCTTCCCTGTCCCTCCCCCCACCCCGCTCCTCTGAATTGTATGCAGTTCATTCACACAATACCGCAGGGCCGGATTTCCAACGGTACCAGTATCTAAATTTGGAATGCTAGATACTAGTGTTAATATTTGGTTATTGGGCGCATTATTTTGCAATGTGCTATACTTACTCAAATTAGGAAGACAGAAGGTGGATAGAAAATCACCATCCAATGGGCATCAAAAGTTCAAATGTTTTATTGGTCAAATTAACTTACCTCCGTTTACAGAATACACTTCGAATTGAAAAGCCTTTTGGCCAATGCTGTTTCTCGCCAGGCAAGTATACGTTCCTTCATCCGCCTTTTGAAAACGCTTGATAATTAATTGAGAGAAGGTGTTATTTGAAGCGATGCAGAACTTGGTGCCGGACGCAATGGTCGGTGTGTCCGCTTTAGACCAAGTGAAGGTTGTTGGCAGCAGTTCAGTCGCTGATAATCGCCGTGCCCGCTTCATTTGTCACAATAACAACCTGATGTCTGCATTTAGACCCGCAGTGATTTTGTTTCCAGCGGGTGCAGAGAGCTTGGGTTTATCTAAGCGAATCACAAAAAGCAGTTTTAGATTATATAGTGCAGAAGGAGGCCATTTGGCCCATCGAGTCTGCCCCACCCACTTAAGCCCTCACTTCCACCCTATCCCGGTAACCAAATAACCCCTCCTAACCTTTTTTGGACAGTAAGGGCAATTTAGCATGGCCAATCCACCTAACCTGCACGTCTTTGGACTGTGGGAGGAAACAGCTAGCTTGTAATGCAGAACAAGGCCTCCCTGTTCAATGTCGTGACTAGGGGCTTTTCACAGTAACTTCATTGAAGCCGACTTGTGACAATAAGCAATTATTATCATTATTATTAACGGGATGCACCCGGAGGAAACCCACGCAGACACAGGGAGAACGTGCAGACTCCGCACAGTGACCCAGCGGGGAATCGAACCTGGGACCCAGGCGCTGTGAAGCCACAGTGCTAGCCGCTGTGCTACCGTGCAGCTCACTGCTACCATGCGGCCCACATGAATGTCAATGGCTCATGGTGATATAAAACACAGGGGGAATTCATTTTTTATTTGTTCACCCAGACTTTGAAAAACCTTTCTAATGAATTTGAATATTCCAATCCCCCACCGTGTTATTCCTCTGGTGCTACAGCTTTACCTTTACAAGCATCGATACAATCCCCTTTTAAAAGTTCCTGTTGAATCTGTTCCCTTTCAGACCACGCTCTCCAGATCAACTCGCTGTGTTAATAAATGAAAAATATCCTCGTCTTCTCCTTTCTGCTTTCTTGCAAATAATTTTAAAACCGTGCCTGTTGGCCCATAACCGTTTGGTCAGCAGAAATAATATTCCATTTGAGGTGTTGGGAAATGCTGATTCTCATTATCATACTTGTTCTATACAGGGGGTGTAGGGAAAAGGGGAGAACAGCTTTGGTTGAGTTGAAGAAATTGATCGAGTATTTGTCTTTAATCCTCAGGATGAGTGCGACGATGGCACTTGAGACTGCAATAAGAAAGCTGAGGCTTTCCTAAAGCTCCTCCATCATCACTAGGCTGAAACGGGCATCGAAAGGTCCATCATGCCATGAGAAAGTCGGACTCCGTTGGGGTGGGCCGGAAGTCTGGACCAGAATAGCGGCAACAGCACAGTGCTCGATCCCTACATGGACTTTAACCTGGTGTTGTACGACTTCTTACTATGCTCACCCCAGTACAACACCGGCATCTCCACATCATGGTTACCATCGATCCCTCCATTGCCCTGGGTCGATTCAGAATCAACCTCCTTGCCCCACCCAATGGGGTGCGTTTTGGGCGTTTTGGGCCGGACCTGTTCTCCAACATAGAGGGCGAAATTCTCCCAAAGGGAGACAAAGTGCCGACGCCGGAGTGAAACCCGGAGTGTTTCACACCGGCGTCGGAGGCCTCTCCTCGCCCCTATTCTCCCACCCGCAGGGGGCTAGGAGCGGCGGCGCGTCAATCTCGCGCGCTGGGCCTTGACGCTTGTGTCAAAGCGGCGCGGCCTGAATGATGCAGCCGGCGGTTCCTAAATGACGTCACCCGCGCATGCGCAGGCTGGCCGGCGCCAACCCGCGCATGCGCGGTTGCTGTCTTCCCCTCTGCTGCCCCGCAAGACATGGCGGATTGATCTTGCGGGGCAGCGGAGGGAAAAGAGTGCGTCTTTCAGAGACGCAGGCCCGATGATCGGTGGGCACCGATCGCGGGCCAGACCCCTCCTGAGCACGATCCTGGTGCTCGATCCTCCCTCGCCCCCCACAGGCCCCACACGCAGCGGTCACGCGATGTTCACGCCGGCAGCAACCAGGTGTGGTTGGCGCCAGCGTGAACCGGTCGGATTCAGCAGGCCGCTCGGCCCATCCGGGCCAGAGAATCACCGCTCGACCGGAGCAGCGATTCTCCGAGCGGCCTGTCGCAAAACGCGACACTCTATTTTCGTGGGGGGGGGGGGGGGGTGGGAGAATCACGTGGGGATTCCAGGGTGGCGTGGCGTGATTCACCCGGCACTCCCGCGATTCTCCCACCCGGCGTGGGGGTCGGAGAATAGCACCCAGAATTTCAGAGAAGAGGATGACTTATCGGAGATTAACTGAATAGTCAACTACATTGGTGTGTGTCTGGGATCACATTATACCTAGACGGTGCAAGGTTTCGTTCTCTTAAGAATGCGTGTGGCGTCCATTATGCACAAGCTAGTATATTTTCCTGATGGATATAATCTGTTTCACGAGACAGTGGCATGCTCTACAATCGTTATCTGCAGCTTTCGAGTGCCTTATTCTCTAACCATATCAGTTGATATTACCAAGACAAAGATTATGCACTCAGCAAAGATTTCTTCGCCGTTCACTATTTATATCTGAATGTTACTTGCCCCGCAGTTCATGGATCAAACACTGCCCAATGACAATTTGCATACATAATCAGCATCCCATAGTCCGCACCATTTACTTGGGCACACAAATTAATGATATTGCAGAAAGGTACAATGTAATTGTTTCTCACCTAAAGTTAATCTACAAGTCTGTGTGGATATCGCATACTGCCCTATGCATTGTAGATCTATTGGCAAGTTGGTATCCGTCTTTGCGACTGTGTAATACTGTTCTTTTAATCCATTTAAAGAGGTCGATCCAACTTTCAGTTCAATGGTAGTGTGCGGTATCCCACCCGCCCATATGCAGGATAAGTTCACTTGATCCTCTCGAACTTCGGCATTGCATGCAATTTGTCCGAGAGGTAGCCCTGAAAGGAAGGCAAAAATATTTCTTTATTATTGCTGGTTTCTGCTTTGTTAAATTTTAAGAAGAGTACTGATTGGATTGGCAGATCATACATTTTAATAGCTACTGGTTGAGTTTTCCCAGTGGCACACAATAGGAGCTAGATATTGCAAGATCACACAGACGTAAAGTGAACATTATAATGGAAGGGATTCATCAACTTTTTTTAAAATTTAGAGTACCCAATTCTTTTTTCCAATTAAGGGGCAATTTAGTGTGGCTAATCCACCTACCCTGCACATCTTTTGGGCTGTGGGGGTGAAACCCACGCAAACACGGGGAGAATGTGCAAACTCCTCACCCAGAGCCGGGATCGAACCTGGGACCTTAATGCCGAGCGGCAGCTATGCTAACCACTGTGCCACCATGCTGCTCTGTGGCTCATCAACTTAACTTGGTGTGTGGAACAATTTGTACTAGTCAACAGGTCAGCAATTTGATGGCCACAATTTAAAAAAAATCTTGATGGAAGATAACATTTTTGGAGATTTATTTTAAACGTGTGTGTGTGTCGGAGAGAGAGGGTGTGAATGTGTGCCTGTGGGTCGTTTGCCTGTCTGAATGAATGTGCATATTTGCTGTGTGTGACAGAGAGAGAGATCAGAAACAGAAGCAATAAAACAAAATCAATTCTCAGTAAGAAAACAACAAAATATATGACAAACAGCAATCCCGAGGCGATGTGACATCAGAGTAAAATATTCTGAAATTCTAAAGCAGGAAATCAGAGAAAGAGGTTTTCAGTGGCCGAACGCTCAGAAACAAGAAGGTATATGGATAAGTAATAGGTGATTAGGGAAAGATGCAGAAAATTGTTTTCCACACAATGAGATGAGTTGCTGAAATGAGGATTAAGTTAACCTTCAAAATTAAACTGGATGGGGTACAGACTGAAACAGACTTGGGTGGAAATGGGAACACAGTTAAATTCCGACTGACGCATTTTTGCTCTTGGCAGAGAAAGGAGAAAAATATCCCCTGCCCCTTTGTAACCCCAATCCAATAGATGTCTATATACAGAACAACATAAATATTATTATTATACAGAGCAACATAAACAATACAAATGTGACGGACAAACACATAACCTGTACTTAAAGCTGCGAGTTCACATTGACTGAGAGAATGGTTAATGGAAATTCAAGAACGACTTTCAAAAAGGCATTTGATCCATAGTTGAAGAGGGAAATTCAAAGCTTTTTCCCAGGGTAGAGGGGTCAATTACTAGGGGGCATAGGTTTAAGGTGTGAGGGGCAAGGTTTAGAGGAGATGTACAAGGCAAGGTTTTTGCACAGAGGGTGCCTGGAACTCGCTGCCAGAAGAGGTAGTGGAAGCAGGGACGATAGTGATGTTTAAGAGGCATCTTGACAAATACATGAATAGGATGGGAATAGAGGGATACAGACCCAGGAAGTGTAGAAGATTTTAGTTTAGACGGGCAGCATGGTCGGCACAGGGTTGGATGGCCAAAGGGCCTGTTCCTGTGCTGTACTTTTCTTTATTCTTTGAAATAACAGGCTCGAGAGAAAGAGCCGGAAAGTTGGAGGCAATTAATAACTCTTACAAAGAGTCAGAAAGGTACGGCTGGCTAAACAGCCTGCTTCACTGCTGTAAAGGTGGGTTAATATTTAGGATAACAAACACGGTGTGCCTTAAAATGTCACATGCAGTTATGGATTTACTTATTTGAACCGCATGTTGTTGCCTTACATTAGACAGTAACGCTCAGCCTCCCAAAGGTAAATTCAAATGCCTGTGGTGGTGGAGCTCACGATAAACAAAGTGGAAAAAAATGGGGTGGCATCACAGGAAAAACATAGGTTCAGACAGTGGTTGATTTGTAACTTAATTTCAATTACCTATACCAAGTTGCTTTCGGATTAAAGGTTAAATGAGAAATATTTCAAAGATCTAAAAACTAAAGACCAGTCGGAAATTTAAAAACAAACACATTTAAAGTAATTAAATAAAATAGAGATGCAGGGTCAGGTGGTGTGTTGTACCTGCATGATGCGGGATTTGGTGGACCCCATTGTAGTTCCTCATTAACATATAAGTAACAAGGGTTGGTTGCTGGAGGAAATTCGGCTCAGAGCTGATGAACTGAAGTCTGAGCTTTGGACACTGCGACACATCAGGGAGGGGGAGAATTAACTGGATGCTGTTTCAGGAGCTACACACGCCTTTTAGAATTCACCCTGTGGTCAGGGAGTGTGATGATGAGTGAGTCAGATAGAGGGATGCATGAGGTCGGGTTGCAGGAGCCTCAGCCCTTACCCTTGCTGTGCACGTTCAAGATTCTCATTTCCTATGTGGAAGAGAGGGGGAATCTAGAGAGGATGAGCAAACTGACAACATCACCGTAGTACAGGGAGACATTTATTTGGGAGGAGAAAAAATAAATGTGATCGAGAGCCCAGAAGGTTGTGTTGCCTGTCTGGTGCTCGGGTTTGGGATATCCCATCTGGGCTGCAGAGGAACTTGGAGTGGGAAGGTCCACGTAGGTACCAATGATATAGGTAGACAGATGTTCTGCTGAGGGAATATGAGCGGCTGGGTTATACAGCAGAAGCAAAAAGGTGCTCTCTGGATTACTATCTGAACCACAAGCTAATTAGCACATAGACAATACATTTAAGGGGGTAAATGTGTGGCTCAAAGGTTGGTTGTGGGAGAAATGAGTTTGAATTTATGGCACATTGGCACAAGCACTGGAGAAGGATGGAGCTCTTCTGATGGGACGGACTTCACCTGAATCATGCTGGCACCAAAGTCTTGGCGAATCACATTACTAGGGCTGTCGATGGGACTTTAAACTAAATAGTGGGTTCAGTTGCATGGAAATTAGAAAATCAAAGTTAAAGGAGAGGGTGGACAAGCAGGTTAGGGATGAGGCTGATTGCTACCAGAAAAGAAAAGGAAAGGACAGAACACGTGAACGGTATATTGCACCAAGGAATCATACAAAAGTAGGACAATTTGATACGAGAACAAACTTAAAGGCTTTGCATGTCAATGCCCGAAGCATTTGGAGTAACATTAATGAGTTAATAGCACAAAAAGATACAAAAGGATATGATTTGATGGCAATTACTGAGACATGGTTATATGGAGACGAGGTCCGGAAGTTGAATATCCAAGGGCACTCAGTATTTCAGAATGAGAGGCAGAAAGCAAAAAAATGTGGTGTAGGTTTGCTGGTAAAGGAAGGGATCAGTGCTGGAATGAGAAATGATATAGGCACTGGAAATCAAGACGTGGGATCAGTCTAGTATGATTAAGAAATAGCAAGGGAAATAAGTCCCTGGTGGGAGTAATCTATAGGTTCTCAAACAATACTTCCACAGTGGGGCAGTGTAAACCAGAAATACCCGTGCTTTTAAGAGAGGTACTTCAATGATCAGGGGTGATTCTAATATGCATACAGACTGGATTAGCCAAATTGGAAAGGGTAGACTCGAAAAGGAGTTAATTGAATTCATAATAAGAGTTTGTTTCTTAGAGGCAATTGGTGGGGGGAAGCAACAAGAAGCTGGCTATTCTGGATTCGGTATTGTGCAATGAAGGGATTAATTAATAACCTCATAGTTAAGGCATTCTCGAGGAAAAAGTGATTACAGCATGTTGGAATTTCAAATCAGTTTCAGGGCGAGAATCTGAGTCCAACACGAGTGTTATGGAGCTAAGCAAAGGTAATTATATAGGCAGGAGGACAGATTTGGCTGTGGTGGACTGGGCAGAGTAAAAGACAGGAAAGTTGGTGACTACTGCTAATTGTTCAGGGAGATCTCCATTCCGTACAACTATAATATATTCCAAACAGGAAGAAAGATTATAAGTAGGGGGAATCATTCATGTCTAAACAAGGAGTTAAAGATAACATAAAGACAAAAACTAAGGCATACCATATTACAGACCAGTGGCAGACTGGAAGATTGGGACACATTAAAGGTCATTAAAAATTAATAAAAGAGGAAGGGAAAATTATAAAAAAAAATAAACGAGCGCAAAATACAAAAAGGGATACCACAAACTTCTGCAAGTATATAAAAGGGAAGAGAGTATCCAAAGTGAATGTTGGTCCCTTGGAGGATGGAACCAGGGAGTTAATGGTGGGGAACACAGCAATGGCAGAGATGTCAAATCAATATTCTGCCTCAGTTTTCAAGGTGGACACCGGTGCCATCCCAGCAGGAACAGATAATGCAGAGGTAATAGAAAGGGAGGAATGTAGAACAATCGTTCATAGGGAAAAAGTAATAAACACTCCATTGGGATTGAAGGCAGACAAGTCCTGGTGGTTTGATGGCCTACATCCTAGGGTCTTAAAGGACGTGGCAGTGGAGATCGTGGATCCATTGGATATAATATTCCAAAATTCCCTGGGCACAGGAAAGGTTCTAGTAAATTGAAACAATGTTGATGTAACATTCATATTCAAGAATGGAGAGAGGCAAAAGGTAGGAAACTATAGACCAGTTAGGTTAGAACCTGTCATTCGAAAATTGTTAGAATCCAGTATTAAGGAAGAAACAATGGGACGTTTAGAAATTCAAAACGCAATCCAACGAGAGACAGGATATTCTGGATTCAGTATTGTGCAATGAAGGGATTAATTAGGGAGAAATCATTCATGTCTAAGCAAGGAAGTTAAAGATAACATAAAGACAAAAACTAAGGCATCCCTAAGGTAATAGGGAACCTATATATGTAGTATATCTGGACTTCCAACGATAGTTGATATGAGCTGCACAATAGGTTAATACACAAGGTAGAATAACATAGGGTCAGGGGTAATGTATTTGTTGGATAGAGGACTGGCGAACCGACTGAAGGCAGGACTCCTGATAACTGTTCATTTTCCTAGTTGTCAAGATATGGTGTGCCACAAGGTTCCGTCTGGGCCCCAAAGCATTTGCTGTGTTATATTAATGACCTAGATGTGGGATAGAAGGTACAATAGCCCAAATCTGCAGATGACACTAAATAGGTGGGATAGTAAGTTTATAGAAGATTATAGAACAGTACAGCACAGAACAGGCCCTTCGCCCTTGATGTTGTGCCGAGCAATGATCACCCTACTCAAACCCACGTATCCACCCCTATACCCGTAACCCAACAAACTCCCCCCCCTTAACCTACTATTAGGACACTACGGGAAATTTAGCATGGCCATCCACCTAACCCGCACATCTTTGGACCGTGGGAGGAAACCGGAGCACCCGGAGGAAACCCACGCACACCACGGGGAGGACGTGCAGACTCCAACAGACAGTGACCCAGCCGGGAATCGACCTGGGACCCTGGAGCTGTGAAGCATTTAGGCAACCACTATGCTACCATAGCTGCCCAAGAAAAGTTGCAATGAGGAAATATTAATTGATAATGGTATGGATAGGTTAGGCTGAGTGGGGCCAAAATTTGGCAGATGGAGTTTAAAGTGGACAAATGTGAGGTGATCCACTTGGTCGGAACAATAGAAGAGACAACTTGTTATCTAAATGAAGAGAAACATCAGAGTGTTTTGGTGCAGAGGGATCTGGGTGTCCTTGTGCATGAATCACCAAAAAAGTATGCAGATACAACAGGTAATAAGGAAGGCAAATGAAATGCTGGCGAGAGGAATAGAGTATAAAACCAGGACAGTGTTTCTGCGACTGTACAAGGCTTTGGTGAGACTGCACCAGGAGTACTGTGTACTGTTTTGGTCCCCACACTTCAGCAAGGATGTACTTATTTTGCAGGTAGTTCAAAGGATGGTCACTAGATTATTTCTAGAGGTGAGGAGTTTGTTTTAGGAAGGGAGATTCTGCAGTTTAGACCTCTACTCTTTCGAGTTTAGGAGAATGAGAGGAGATCTAATTGAGGTATTTGGATGATAAAAGGTATTGACAAAGTAGACATGGAGCGAATGTTTTCTCTTGTGGCACCATCTAGAATGTGAGGTCATCGTTTTGGAATAAGGAGTCACAGATTTAAAACAGAGATGAGCAGAAATTACTTCTCTCCCAGGGCTGTGTATGTGTGGAATTCACTACCCC